>NC_069500.1:576812984-577025484 GCF_027579735.1 Bombina bombina | reverse complement strand
GTAAGTTGCTCTGTCATATTTTTTGTCTAGCTCTGCCTCAGGGAAATCTAGGAAAAATGTATGACTAAACTTTCTTTTTTGTAATCCACATATATATCAAATATTTTATATATAATATTTGGGTACCAAGCAGCCTCATTTCTTTTATGATGTTTATGCTCCTTTAACTTAATATTATATACTGTTGTTTTTGCTTCCTTCATTAGAAAGGCCACATTATTACTCTTAAAAAATACATCAGCTAATCTTAAAGGGACAGTCTTGTCAAAATTAAATTTTCATGATTCAGATAGGACTTGTAATTTTAAACAACTTTCCAATCTAATTTTATCAATACATTTGCTTTGTTCTTTTGGTATTCTTAGTTGAAAGCTAAACCTAGGTAGGCTCATATGCTAATTTCTAAGCCCTTGAAGGTCACCATCTTATCTCAATGCATTTTACAGTTTTTCACAGCTAGAGGGCATTAGTTCACATGTGCCACATAGATAATATTGTGCTCACGCCCGTTGAGTTACTTGTGAGAGGGCACTGATTGGCTAAATTGCAAGTTTGTCAAAAGAACTGAAAAAAGGGGCAGTCTGCAGAGGCTTATATACAAGGTAATCACAGTGGTAAAAAAGTACATTAATATAACCGTGTTGGTTATGCAAAACTGAGAAATGGGTAATAAAGGGATTATCTATCTTTTAAAACAATACACATTCTGGAGTAGACTTTAAAATTCTGCTAAGTGATATATATAAAGTGTAAATCGATCATTATGTACAAATGTTGCCCAGTTTTGATCGGAACAGCCAATAGAATGCAAGCTCAATCTGATTGGCTGATCCAATCAGCCAATCGGATTGAACTTGAATCTGATTGGCTGATTCAATCAGCCAATCAGAATTTTCCTACCTTAATTCCGATTGGCTGATAGAATCCTATAAGCCAATCGGAATTCGAGGGATGCCATCTTGGATGACGTCCCTTAAAGGAACCTTCATTCTGTGTTAGGACGTCGGAAGAAGAGGATGGATCCGCGCCGGAGGTCTTGAAGATGGAGCCACTCGTCGTCGGATGGAAGAAGAATGAAAATGCCGCTTGGATGAAGATGTCTACCGGTCCGGATCTCCTCTTCTGCCCGGATAGGATGAAGACTTCTGCCCGATGATGGACTTCTTCAGCCGCCGCTTGGATCAAGACTTCAGCCGGAGGATGGACGTCTTCAGCCCCCGCTTGGGTTTGGATCAAGACTTCAGCCGGAGGATGGACGTCTTCAGCTCCCGCTTGGGCTTGGATGGGGTATTGTATGTTTTTTTTTTCCAGGCAAAAGAGCAGAATTCTTTGGGGCATGCCCCGCAAAAGGCCCTTTTAAGGGCTGGTAAGGTAAAAGAGCTTTTCTATTTTAATTTTAGAATAGGGTAGGGCATTTTTTTTATTTTGGGGGGCTTTGTTATTTTATTAGGGGGCTTAGAGTAGGTGTAATTAGCTTAAAATTGTTGTAATATTTTTCTAATGTTTGTAAATATTTTTTTATTTTTTGTAACTTAGTTCTTTTTTATTTTTTGTACTTTAGTTAGTTTATTTAATTGTATTTATTTGTAGGTATTGTATTTAATTAATTTATTGATAGTGTAGTGTTAGGTTTAATTGTAGATAATTGTAGGTATTTTATTTAATTAATTTATTGATAGTGTAGTGTTAGGTTTAATTGTAACTTAGGTTAGGATTTATTTTCCAGGTAATTTTGTAATTATTTTAACTAGGTAACTATTAAATAGTTATTAACTATTTAATAGCTATTGTACCTGGTTAAAATAAATACAAAGTTGCCTGTAAAATAAATATTAATCCTAAAATAGCTACAATATAATTATAATTTATATTGTAGCTATATTAGGATTTATTTTACAGGTAAGTATTTAGCTTTAAATAGCAATAATTTATTTAATAAGAGTTAATTTATTTCGTTAGATTTAAATTATATTTAACTTAGGGGGGTGTTAGGGTTAGACTTAGCTTTAGGGGTTAATAACTTTATTATAGTGGCGGCGAGGTCCGGTCGGCAGATTAGGGGTTAATAATTGTAGGTAGGTAGCGGCGATGTTGGGGGGGGGGGGACAGATTAGGGGTTAATAAATATAATATAGGGGTCGGCGGTGTTAGGGGCAGCAGATTAGGGGTACATAGGGATAACATAGGTTGCGGCGGTGTACGGAGCAGCAGATTAGGGGTTAAAAAAATATGCAGGGGTCAGCGATAGTGGGGGCGGCAGATTAGGGGTTAATAAGTGTAAGGTTAGGGGTGTTTAGACTCGGGGTACATGTTAGGGTGTTAGGTGCAGACTTAGGAAGTGTTTTCCCATAGGAAACAATGGGGCTGCGTTAGGAGCTGAAAGCTGCTTTTTTGCAGGTGTTAGGTTTTTTTTCAGCTCAAACTGCCCCATTGTTTCCAATGGGGGAATCGTGCATGAGCACGTTTTTGAAGCTGGCCGCGTCCGTAAGCACCGCTGGTATTGAGAGTTGCAGTGGCGGTAAATTATGCTATACGCTCCCTTTTTGGAGCCTAACGCAGCCCTTCAGAAAACTCTAAATACCAGCGGTATTTAAAAGGTGCGGCGAAAAGAAAGCCAGTGTTAGCTACGCTGGTCGTTACCGACAAAACTCTAAATCTAGCCGATAGTGTTAAATACTTTAACTAACACTCACACTATACAATCAACCAGATTTTCAGAGGGGTTTGGAATGATTCAACACATAGCTGCCATGGAGGAAGATTCCCAGAATGGCCCCAGAATTGACATACATAAATAAGTATCACAAGCTGCACAATGCTCCTCCTAACCCTGACTTGCCCCTTACATCAGTCATACTACGTGTGTGCACAAGGTCTGCATCTGATTATTTATTTTGCACAAAATAGCTCAGATTCTGTTCTTAAATATGCTGCAAACTGCCTGAAGCAGCTAAATATACACTACACAGTGATTACACGATTACAAACGTTCCCCCTTCAGTCAGGCAGTTTGCAGCATATGAAGGTTCCAGCCTCTCAATCTATCATCACAGGACAACGATCCTGATAAGACCAAATATCTACATTGCTACCTTCAGCGAGAGACACTGCAAAGCCTTGAAGAGACCTTGTTACTTTTACTTGGCTGGAGACTCCCAGACAAGCCTTGAAGAGACCTTGTTACTTTTACTTGACTGGAGACTCCCAGACACAGGAGAATTACATTTATTTTTTTACCTATATCCTACTGGAGGGTGAGGGTCGGCTAAGGCATATGTGCTCTGCCACAGTACTGGTCTGGGCGGGTGAAGGTTAATATAGGCTTTCCTTTCATACAATTGCTCCCCAGACCTATGTCACATATCCTAAGGATTTTAACTATTTTGGAGATACTGCTTACTACAGCTTACTACAGCGCAGCAGCATTTCTGGGGCCATTCTGGGAATCTTCCTCCATGGCAGCTATGTGCTGAATCATTCCAAACACCTCTGAAAATATAATAATAATAATATAAATATAATAATATATATTTATAATAATATAAAAATAATAATATATATTATAAAAATAATAATAATATAAATATATATTTGCATCCTAAGGCATTTCAAACCTTTGGCACTCAAACTTTCCCCCTTCAGTATAATAGGCACATTGCGCATACACTAAAGAAGGTTACGAGGAGGATCGCAAAGTGACTGCTATTCCATGAAGATGATGATGTAGGCGATGATGAAATAGGGGAGGGGCCAAACGGACATTTTCAAACGGCAGCAGCGCGAACAGTAAGTGCTTTTACTTGCAAATGATAAAGATCACAAAAAACTGGGCTACATTTGTACATAATGATCGATTTACACTTTATATATATATATATCTTAGCAGAATTTTTATGTTGACTGTCCCTTTAAGATAAATTATTTTTATTTTCATGTGGCAGAAAAAAATTAATTACAGTGCTTTTTATATAGCTTCTCCTCATGCAAATTAAGCAAGAACGTTCCATTACTTATTAAATATTAAGTATTAAAATGAAAGCCGCACAGAAAATTAGGCTAATTTTTTATATTATTACACCTAACAGGAACTTAAATGCTTTTTTGCAATTGTTCATATTAATATTAATAGTAATAATTGTGATAACATTTACTGTTTTGTAACTTACGGAATGAGATCACTTTGATGTCTTTGAAAATAAGAAATAGCTTTAAACTGGTAAAAATATATTTATCTAGTTTCAGTGTAAGTACAAAAGTAATATTTATGTTCCTGCCATAGGATTCAGTAAATTAACAGCACAACTACAAAAGCAAATCCAACTGCAGAAAGAAGCTTCTTGGATAATCACCAGCCAATTAGTAAAGAAGACAGTGATTTTAAACAAATGTTTAGCGATACCAAAATTGGATATACAGAGTTAAAGAGGCCTATTTAACAAATGTCTGTCGGACCTGATCCGACAGTGCGGATCAGGTCCGACAGACATCGCTGAATGCGGAGAGCAATACGCTCTCCGTATTCAGCATTGCACCAGCTGCTGGTGCAACGCCGCCCCCTGCAGACTCGCGGCCAATCAGATGCCAGCAGGGGGTGTCAATCAACCGGATCGTACTTGATCGGGTTGAATTCCGGCGATTCCTGTCCGCCTCATCAGAGCAGGCGGACAGGATTATGGAGCAGCGGTCTTTAGACCGCTGCTTCATAACTGGTGTTTCTGACGAGCCTGCAGGCTTGCCAGAAACACGGGACCTCAAACAAGCTTTCTGATACATATAAATCATGCAATATTAAAGGGACACTAAAGTAAAAATTAAACTTTCATGATTCAGATAGAGCATGCAATGTTATGTAAACTTTCTAATTTACTCCTATTATCAAATTTTCTTCGTTCTCTTGGTATCTTTATTTGAAAAGCAGGGACTTATGCTTAGGAACCGGAACATTTTTGGTTCAGAACCTGGGTTGGGGTTGCTTATTGGTGGCTAAATGTAGCCACCAATCAGCAAGCGATAGCCAGGGTGCTGCACCAAAAATGGGCCGGCTTCTAAGCTTCTACTTTTTCAACTAAAGATACCAAGAGAATGAAGAAAAATTAATAATAGGAGAAAATTAGAAAGTTGATTAAAATTGCATTCTCTATCTAAATCATGAAAGAATGTGCAAGCATGTGCAAGGGTATGCATTGTATATGTATATGATACAAAGAAACAAATGGAAACAGTAGTGCCAGTGTCCCTCCCACAGGCATATTTGTGTATTTATCTTCACCTCTGCCACTCCTACACCAATCGCCAGTGCCCCCTCTGCCACAAGACACAGAACAATCTTATTCTGTGCTATTCTTCCTAATCCTAAGAGTCACCACTGTCTCAAATTTCAGAGGATGTTCATGCTCTCACATCAACTTAGACCTAAGTCTGACCCTAACCCTAACACCCCCTAACTTAAATATAATTTTAATAAATCTAAATAAAATTACTACAATTAACTAAATTATTCCTATTTAAAACGAAATACCTATAAAATAAACCATAAGATAGCTACAATATAACTAATAGTTACATTGTAGCTAGCTTAGGGTTTATTTTAATTTTACAGGCAACTTTGTATTTATTTTAACTCGGTAGAATAGTTATTAAATAGTTATTAACTATTTAATTTTACTACCTAGTTAAGATAAAGACAAATTTACCTGTAAAATAAAACCTAACCTAAGTTACAATTACACCTAACACTACACTACAATTAAATTAATTACCTAAATTAAATACAAATAATTACAATTAAATAAAATTATCTAAAGTACAAAACCCCCCCACACTAAATTACAGAAAATAATAAAGAAATTACAAGATTTTTAAACTAATTACACCTAATCTAATCCCCCTAACAAAATAAAAAAGCCCTCCCAAAATAAAAAAAGCCCTACCCTACACTAAATTACAAATAGCCCTTAAAGGACCAGTAAACACAGTAGATTTGCATAATCAACAAATGCAAGATAACAAGACAATGCAATAGCATTTACTCTGAATTTCAAATGAGTAGTAAATTCTTTTCTAACACATTTCAAAGTTATGTATATTTCCACTCCCCCTATACCATGTGATAGCAATCATCCTATCACAAATGCATATACGTATAGTCTGAGTTCTTGCACATGCTCAGTAGGAGCCGGTGACTCAAAAAAGTGTAAATACAAAAGATTGTGTACATTTTTTCTAATGGAAGTAAATTGGAAAGTTGTTTAAAATTACATGCTGTATCTGAATCATGAACATTTAATAAAACCTGAAGGTCCCTTTAAAAGGGCCTTTTGTGGGGCATTGCCCCAAAGTAATCAGCTCTTTTACCTGAAAAAAAAACTACAATTCCCCCCCCAACATTAAAACCTACCACCCACACAACCAACCCTACTCTAAAACCCACCCAATCCCCCCATAAAAAAACCTAACACTGAAGATCACCTTACCGGGAGACGTCTTCCCCCAACCGGGCAGAAGTGGTCCTCCAGACGTGCAGAAGTCTTCATTCAACTGGGCAGAAGTGGTCCTCCAGATGGGCAGGCAGAAGTCTTCATCCAGAAGACATCTTCTATCTTCATCCATCCGGCGCGGAGCGGGTCCTTCTTCAAGACATCCGATGCGGAGCATCCTCTTCTTTCCACGGCCGACGACTGAATGAAGTTTCCTTTAAATGACGTCATCCAAGATGGCGTCCCTTCAATTCCGATTGGCTGATAGAATTCTATCAGCCAATCGGAATTAAGGTAGAAAAAATCCTATTGGCTGATGCAATGAGCCAATAGGATTGAAGTTCAATCCTATTGGCTGATGCAATCAGCCAATAGGATTGAGCTGGCATTCCATTGGCTGTTCCAATCAGCCAATAGGATTTTTTGTAACTTAATTCCAATTGTCTGATAGATTTTTAACAAAATTTAACGAAAAAAGTCGGTGGATAAAGATATGCAATTTTATAAGTTAGATTCCAAGTCTGGTGGCAGACTGTCATACTGACATAGATCATCAATAAACGCTCAGGAAATGTAGCAAGTGGGACAGACTGAGTATCGGACAGTATAAATAATATATATAATTAATAAGTGATTGTCAATAATCATCTGTATGATTATATAAATTCTAATCTGATATGTGAGGACCTATGGGTACTCTATACTGATATGTCTTAATTAGGGAATAGGTTAAAAATGGATATAAATTGATCAAAATTTGATATATAAGAGGGAGACTTACACTAAAATTATATGATATATGTAAAAAATATATATAGAATATATAAAATATATACAATATATAAATATATACAAAAATGTATATAATTATGAGGCTTTGTAGATGTTGAGAATATATATCAGTGAATTTATGAATAAAAAGTATATCTATGTCCATATGTTCGTCTTATCATCTAGGGTCAAAGAGTGAAGGCTAGTGTGAAAACACATGCGGTCAGTGCATGGACCTAGTATGAATGACTATCTAAACTGGTCTACTGTTTTCTCAGGAACAAGAGATGTGAAAGGTCTTCTTTATGATTTAATCCTTTTGGATAGAGACAATCCAGTGTGAAGATCTATTAAGATTTGTTATAGAGTAGTTTATTCGCATAGTCGCATCCTCTCCAATTTTTATTTACCTTTTGTATTCCGAAGAATTTAAAATCTTTAATATTTCCTCCATGTTTGGTAGAGAAGTGTCTATACAATGGGGTTTCAGTGTTTTTCTTCTCAATACATAGTATATGCTCCCTGATTCTGTCCTTGAGAACTCTCAATGTCTGTCCCATGTATTGTAAACCACAGGTACAAAATATTAGATATATTATCCCCTTATCATGGCATTTTATAAGTTCTCGGATTTTGTACTGGTCTTTCTTGTGGTGTGAGAAAAAGTGGTTGGTTTTCAACCCACTTTTGCAGGCCTTACAGCTCGGACAGGGAAAAAAAACCTTTTAGTGGTTTACCTTGGTAATTTGTGGGATTTAATATTCTATTTCTCGGAATGCTTGGAGCTAACATGTTTTTCAAATTATTGGTTTTTCTGTATATGAACCTTGGCTGGGATGTCAATTTCTCACCAATTACGTCATCTTCCTTAAGTATTGACCAATGTTTCTTAAATATTTTTTCCATAATGTATTTGTTAGTGCAATACTCTGTTATCATAGGTACGTCAATAGTATTCTCCTCCCATCTCATCTTTGGCTTATCTTTATATTTAATAAGCTCACTTCTGTCAACTTTCCAAATCTCCTCGATTTTTTTTTCCAAGGTCTCTTTGGCATATTCTCTTTCTAGGAATCTTTGTTTTAGTATGTTCGCCTGTTCTTCCCATTTCTCGGGGTTAGAAATTTTTTCTCACCCTTAGAAGTTGCCCCTTCGGAATATTTTCTTTTCAGGTGGGGTGGTGACAGCTTAAACTATGAATGTAATTGCTACAATCGACCTCCTTAAAGAAGGTCAATGTCTCAATTTTGCTGTCTATAATTTCGATTGTCAAATCTAAGAAATTGATCTTATTATAGCTGTATTCATACGTAAATTTCAGATTCATTGAATTTTTGTTCATCACATCAAAAGTGTAAATTAAATCCTCTAATGATCCACTCCAGATTATCAAAATGTCATCAATGTACCTTGAGTACAGGACCAGGTCCGTGCTGGCTGGGCATGAGTCCCAGAAAATCTGTTCCCATTTACCCATATAAAGATTACCGTAGCTCGGCGTGAACCTGCTGTCCCACATAGTTGTTAGTAAAATTTGTTGTCGTTACAAAAATAGTTGTGACTTAAAATGTAATTTATACTTTCTAGTATAAATAAATGTTGCTCCTCGGGTACTTCTATATCTTTTTCGAGAAAGAAGTTTACAGCCTCTATACCTCCTTCATGTGGGATGCTTGTATAAAGCAATGTGACATTGCATGTCGCCATTATATATTTTTGGTCCCAGACTAATTTGTCCAATATTGCTAGGATTAGGGTGGAGTCCCTTAGGTAAGATGGAAGCCTGGTTACATACTTCTGTAGGTTCTTGTCCACATATTCAGAAATGTTACTGGATATAGACCCTATTCCCGGATATGATAGGCCTTCCTGGCGGGTTCTCTAGGGATTTGTGGATTTTGGGAAGTTGATAGAAAATTGGGATTATCGGATGTGATACCTTGATGTAATTAAACTCTTTCTCGTTCAGTATTCCCTGTATTTTGGCCTTTGTTATCAAATCCTCTAGTTCCCTCTTATGTCTCGCCACAAGATTGTTGCGAAGTCTCTGATAGGTTTTCTCATCACTCAGGATTCTTCTAAATTCTCCGTCGTAATCGCTTCTGTCCATGATGTCTATGCTGCCACCTTTGTCTGCCAGCTTTATTGTCAAATCATGGTTCTTTTCGAGTTTTCTTATAGTGTCCATTTGAGACCTTGATAGATTGTGTTTAATACGTTTGAGCTTTCCGGAGCTCAAATTCCTGATATCTTGGCATTAGACTCAAACGTTTCAATAGCACTAACTTTACTACTGACTGGGTAGAAGGTCGATCTGGATTTTAGATCTGTGTCTGCAAATCTGTCATCCACAGGTTGTCTTGGCTGTGTTACATACAGCTCAATAGGAGACCTTGAGAAGTGTCTCTTCAATATCAGTTTTCTGACGAACTCTTTGATACTAATGAAGGTCTGGAATTTATCCATTCCTTTTGTAGGGGCGAAGCTTAGGCCGTATACTAGTACTGATTCTTCCTTCTCAGATAGAATGGTAGAGCTGATATTGTATATCCATTTAATTTTTTTCGGACTGGTCAGCTGGTTACTGTTAGTGTCTTGGGGAGCTGTGGTCTGTTGATTATTATGTTTATTTAGTTTAGAACCCCCTCTTTTGCCTCTATGGGTCTTCTTTTCTGGGTGGGGCTTCCCGGTTCTTCTGAATCTATGTTCTTCCTTTTCAGTGTGATTCGTTCTTTCTCTTTTTCTTTGGGAAGTTGGGGACTTTCCCCTAAAAAAACATGGTCGGAAGTGGAGGCTAATTCTGAGACCCGGATGCTGACAGGGTTCGTTTTATTCGTATGAGTCTGGGGTATCTGGTTGTTGTGATGATATTCTGTCTCATAGTTCCGTTGTGGGTCAACCCCTTGTTGTATATTCTTGGATTTATTGGAGTTGTACACAGGTTGTTCTCTCTAATATGATCTCTGGTATGCATTCTAGTGATTGTGTGTATACTGGACATATTTATTGTCTCGGTTACGTAGGTAGGATTTCCTCTCTCATAGTTATATGGCTCTTGTCTATCTCTTGTCCCTGAGAAAACAGTAGACCAGTTTAGATAGTCATTCATACTAGGTCCATACACTGACCGCATGTGTTTTCAAACTAGCCTTCACTCTTTGACCAAGGATGATAAGATGAACATATGGACATAGATATACTTTTTATTCATAAATTCACTGATATATATTTTCAACATCTACAAAGCCTCATAATTATATACATTTTTGTATATATTTATATATTGTATATATTTTATATATTCTATATATATTTTTAATATATATCATATGCTTGTAGTGTAAGTCTCCCTCTTATATATCACATTTTGATCAATTTATATCCATCTTTGACCTATTCCCTAATTAAGACATATCACTGAGTATAGAGTACCCATAGGTCCTCACATATCAGATTAGAATTTATATAATCATACAGATGATTGACAATCACTTATTAATTATATATATTATTTATACTGTCTGTCCCACTTGCTACATTTCCTGAGCGTTTATTGATGGTCTATGTCAGTATGACAGTCTGCCACCAGACTTGGAATCTAACTTATAAAATCGCATATCCTTATCCACCGACTTTTTTCGTTAAATTCGGACTCTCTAAAAATAAAAATATATATATTTTTTTAAAATATATCTTTGCTAAACATGTTTTTAACACTTTGGAATTCTATTGTTTACGTTTTTTAAAACTTTTTTAACCACTTGTTTGTATACCCTATTGATGTATATGCCCTTGTATATGTCGTTTTATGATTTTAACTAATTGTATGGTATATTACACCACCATTGGTGACGCTATTCTTAAACACTTTTGTACACATATATTCCTATCCCCATCCCTCATCCGATAATTAGCACTTTATATTTATCAAGCTATAACTTAAACAGATAACAGATGAATTATCAATATGCATATGAACTATGCATTACAAGTATTCTGACAAAACATATATAGACTTCACGATCTTACACACAGTTGCTAGTCCGGTAGAAGCAAACATCTGGCCATATAGAAACCGGAAGTGATGTAACAAGCACAAACCCGAAACAACATAGTGCATAATAAGATCTAAAAATAAATAAAGGATTCATAAGCCCACTAGAGTTCCATGAGTTTACACTATAGATGGAAATTTCTACTTCACAAACAGTTTCTACTATAATCCGATACACAGCCACAAGCCAGTCGAAGTAAACATCCGGTCATACTGAAACCAGAAGTGACGTAATAAGCACAAAACAGGAAATTACATAGCGCTAAATAAGAACGAAAAACAAATACTCACTACTGCAAATCTGTATCTCATCTTATGTCACTCTCTCTCTTGCTTCTACTAAATGCTGGTGATATCTCCCCTAATCCTGGTCCCCAACAACTTCCTAGCCATGCACATCCATGTATACCATCCCACAGACTCAAAAAAAAAAACCTCACATTCCTCTTGCATCAAAAGCCACTTCCCCTTTCACTTGTGCACTTTGGAACTCTCACTCTGTTTGCAACAAACTAACTTCTATACACGACCTCTTTATCTCCCACTCCCTCAACCTTCTGGCACTAACAGAAACCTGGCTCTCTTCCCTAGACACAGCATCCACTGATGCTCTGTCACATGGGGGTCTCCACTTCAGCCACACTCCTAGGTCTGGTAATAGACAAGGAGGTGGTGTAGGTATTTTACTTTCCTCTCATTGCACCTTTCAACAAATACATCCCATCTCTTCCCTCACATTTTCCTCATTCGAAACCCACATGATTCGCTTATTCTCTCCTCTTTCTTATTCTCTCCTCTTTCTATACGTGTCACAGTCATATACCGTCCTCCTGGCTCCTCAACTCAATTTCTAGATCACTTGGCTGCATGGCTACCTTATTTCCTTTCCTCAGACACCCCTTCCCTCATTCTTGGTGACTTCAAAATCCCTCTGGACAAGTCCACTGCCTCCTCTGCAAAACAACTTCTGCAACTCACTTCCTCTTTTGGTTTGTAACAATGGACTGATTCTCCCACTCACAAAGATGGTCACTCCCTTGACCTGATCTTTAGCACCCTCTCAAACTTCACAAACCCCCCCTTTCCTCTTTCTGACCACCATCTCCTTAATTGCAACATATAATCCCTCCCTACAACTCTCCCTCCTTCTGCTCCTCACACCAAACTTCACAGAAGCATTACATCATTAGATCAACAACAGCTCTCTAATTCCCTCAAACCTCTCCTCTCATCCTTCTCCTCCTTTTCATGCCCTGACCAATCTATCTGCCACTATAATTCCACCCTTACATCCGTCCTTGACATTCTCGCCCTTCTTACCATAGCTCAGAAATCAAACACTCAACCTCATCCCTGGCATTCTTCTCTGACACGATACCTATGCAGATGTTCCAGTACTGCTGAGCGGCACTGGAGAAAATCTAGGAGTTCAGCTGATTTTCAACACTACAAATTTATCTTGAACTCCTACTACTCTGCCCTTAATTTCCATAAGCAACACTACTTCTCTACTCTTATCTCTAATCTTTCTTCAAACCCAAAACGTTTGTTCTCCACTTTCAATACCCTTCTCCGCCCTCCCCCACCTCCTAATACAACTTCTCTGTCAGCTCAAGACTTTGCCAACCACTTCAATAACAAAATCAACTCCATCAGAAATGAAATCAGCTCTCAACATAATTCCATTCTCTCACCCCCTCAAATGCTCTCAATCAACCACAACCCACATAACCTTAAACTTAGCTCATTCTCCCCTGTTACTGAGGAAGAAGTTTTGGCACTTATACTGCGCTCTCACCTCACTACCTGTCCCCTTTACCCTATCCCCTCACAGCTACTCCCCTCCCTCTCTGCCACCCTTACCCCTATACTCACACACACTTTCAGCCTCTCCTTCAGCATCTGTATTTCCCTCATCACTGAAACATGCACTGGTCACACCTATCCTCAAAAAACCTTCCCTTGGTCCTACCTCCCCATCCAACTACCGCCCTATTTCCCTCCTCCTTCTTGCATCAAAACTTCTCGAAAAACTAGCTTATGCACGCCTATCCCATTTCCTTACAATAAACTCCCTCCTTGACCCATTGCAATCTGTATTTCGTCCCCATCACTCCACAGAAACAGCAATTGTTAAGGTTACCAATGACTTACTTACAGCAAAATCAAAAGGCCACTTCTCTCTGCTTATTCTCCTTGATCTGTCCGCAGCCTTTGACACTGTTGACCACCCTCTCTTGCTAAAAACCCTCCAATCCTTCGGCATATGTGACACAGCCCTCTCGTGGCTCTCTTCCTACCTGTCAAACCGTACCTTTAGTGTAGCCTTCTCTGGGGCCTCCTCTGCCCCGTCACCACTTTCTGTCAGAGTACCGCAAGGCTCTGCCTCGGTCCCCTTCTCTTCTCAATCTACACGTCATCACTAGGTTCCCTAATAAAGTCCCATGGTTTACAATATCTTTTGTATGCCGACGACACCCAAATCTACTTCTCTGCACCAGACCTTTCTCCTTCCTTGCTAACCCGTGTCACTAACTGTCTTTCTCACATCTCCAACTGGATGTCCTCTCACTATCTCAAGCTAAATCTCTCCAAAACTGAGCTCCTTATTTTCCCCCCTTCTTCAAAACTCTCACCCCTAATCTCTCTATAACTGTCGACAACTCCATCATTACCCCTACCCCGCATGCCCGATGTCTCGGGGCCACATTTGACTCAGATGTTTCTTTCACTCCTCACACTCAGTCTTTGGCTAAAGCCTGCCGCTTCCACCTTAAAAACGTCTCTAAAATTAGACACTTCCTTACACAAGACGCAACTAAGATTTTAATCCACTCTCTCATCCTCTCCCACCTCGATTACTGCAACTCTGTCCTCTCTGGTCTCCCCACCTACCGCCTAGCTCCTTTACAATCCTTAATGAATGCCTCTGCCAGACTCATCTTCCTTACAAGTCGCTCTTCATCTGCTGCACCTCTCTGCCAATCACTTCTCTGGCTTCCTCTTGCCTCTAGGATCAAACACAAAATTCTCACTCTGACATACAAAGCCCTCAACTGCACTGCTCCCCCCTATATCTCAGACCTTGTCTCCAGATACTCTCCCTCCCGTCCCCTTCGCTTTGCTCACGACCTCCTACTCTCCTCCTCTCTTGTCACCTCATCACACTCCCGTTTACAGGACTTCTCGAGACTGGCTCCCATCTTGTGGAATTCTCTGCCTCGCTCCACAAGACTCTCTTCTAGTTTTAAAAGCTTCAAGTGCTCCCTAAAGACTCTACTGTTCAGGGATGCATACAACCTACGCTAACCTTTCTTTATACCAGTTCCTCTCCTCCATTGCTATCCCCTGAACCCCCCTAGCATGTAAGCTGTTTGTTGATCACCTTCTCAAGAGCTGACTACAACAGTGCAACTCTTGGCAGGGCCATCTACCCATTTGATCCCTATAACTGTTTTTTTTGTACTCCGCCTTTGTTAATAGCGCTGCGGAATCTGTTGGCGCTCTAAAAATAACCGATAATAATAATAATAATAATAATAATAATAATAAAATAACGGATTCATAAGATGATTATAATTCTACATAAACTCATATCACACATCACAATCCAAACTTTACAAACAGCCTCTATTTATTATATATTAGTTTATTTATGAGAAGAAAAATCGCTGGTCAAGAAAATTCCCAGAATACAGAAGTACAGAATACAGAAGTACAAACAGGAAGGGGTGTTCCTAATACCTTTGGCACCAAAACAGACACAATTGACCCTGGATGTTACCCAATATAAGCTCCCAGTAGACACAGAGTAGTATAGTCTTGAAAAAGGCCTGGGAAAGGACGAAACCCGTTGAAATACTACTGGTGAGCTTATTTCTATTATTTCAAAAGTGTAAAAATTTTATTGCACCTTTGTTTTTTTCTTGTTCTTTCACAGGTTCAGGATACTTTTTATATATATTTTTTGTGTTTTTATCGTTATTAGTTTCTGGATATCACTTCATTTGGAAACATATCTGGAGATTGTTGTCACCACATATTGATTCACATTTTTCCACATTTCCACATTTTTTTGACATATTTTGGTATGGATTAATTTTTGCACTTCAGTTTTGGACATGTTGTTTCAAATTTTTGGACTAATTTGGACATTTTTATTTGACTTTAGCACATTTTACACTGAGTGTATTCCACCAATCTGATTAGGATAATTATTTATACATTGTATGTTGCTATTACCTTATGCTACTTTCTTGTCCCTTTCTTGTTTCTTCTGAGTATCACTGATATATTGTATGCTGAAATATTACAACCATGGTATAGTCTATGCTGTGACCACCACATTGAGTATATAATTGCTTCTTATTGTTCACATTTTTTATTGTGCATCTTTTGGTTTATAGATTTTTTATTTGTTTATTTATACATCATGGATCCATGTAGTTTTTAATACTGTATGTATGATTGTTGATTCTAACCGTATGTAATAAATAATTATATCGCATCCACTTTAGCCTTTCTGCTTTTAGCGCTCCCTTCCACACATTTCTCATTCGATTTATGTTTCAATCCTTGCCGCAATCTCAGAGTTGTGGTTAACTGTTTTCCAAATCTAAAAAGTTGCTCAAAACACATAAAAACTACTTTACAAAGTACAGTTACACTCATAATAACATCATCTAATAAAAATTATTAAAATAAAAAAGTTAGAAGGGCTCAAAGATATAAGATCATTGGTGTAAGAAGAAAAAAAAGTCACCAAAGTACTTTAACATTGAGATATATAAAGATACATTGCTAAAGGTGTATTTGTATGTAGACATGTTTAACTATGTATTATTACAATATTACTTATGGAACATTTTAGTTCATGGAAACCAATCTATATTGAATATTAACCTTCATACCACCGACTTTTTAGGGAACCTTAAGTAAATCAATCTAGTTGAACTTCACACAGGTCTGCTTATATCAGATAGACTGTATTTAACATACCAGAAATGCATATTACCTTATATGAGACTGTCACTTTAAATTAATTATAAACTCATATTAGGTATCAAAACAATACTCATACAAGTGTACCAAACCAGTATTAAATTGACCAGTCATCTCACATAATATTTAAATAATTACTGTGAACAAATATTTTATAATCAGTTGCAACAAGAGGCAATCCTTTATTCTTGTGTCTTATACTAATCTACACATCAGTTACCTTAGCTTTACTCAATTGAGCCCTTGCGCCACAGTGATTTGTGTATAGATTATACCGGAATATTACTGTTTGGGCTATTATACCCCAAAGGCCTATTTATATTATTATTACTGTACATTCAGGAATCTATACATGACTACTCTATCCTAGATTTTTAACCGTTTATGTTTCCCCATTCTCCCAATGATTTTATAAACAATAAATAAAAGTTAAGTTTTATTATCAGGAATTTTCAAGCCGCCCATAGGTTAAGACAGTGAGTGCTATATCCGCATTCTTTCGTGGAAGTGACTTTATCACCTCCACTTTCAGTGTTAATGTAACTTTTGTGCGGTAGCACCCCTCCCCTCAACATAACAGAAATACTTTACAATAACATATTGTGAACAGTCACTGTATATATATTGGGGAGTTTGTCCAAGTGTAGTGCCATTGCTCAAACTTGTATTTAATAATCTTAGCTATCTGGGTTGTCCAGAACTCTCGAGCAATAGAGCACACAGACCTTTACAATACTATCACAAACATGGCATTTCCATGGGATCTAGATAGACAAACTAGACAGCAAAAAAGAGCAGCTGATCTAGAAGAAATCTTTGAAGAAGGTAATATCTCCAAACCTCACAACACAATAACATTGTTGGATGGGGCCCTTAGAGAATTACACAAGACAATGTTTAAACAAGATAAAGTATGGTGGAATCGTCATTTTTTCGAAAAATATACCCAAAAGAAACTTATACCAAGAGGCCTAAGAATTCAGTTGTTCCCGGCATATGAATTTAAAAATCAACAACTGAGTATAGAATGAGAGGAAGCACTCTCAGAATGCTCTACAAAACTAATGAAAATACTTATGAAGAATGATCAATCCGAATATGATCTACTGGAAACTAAAATACAAGAACAAAATGAAATACTAAAACAATTCCAAGATAATAAAGAATTTGAAAAATCATATAAAACCTATCAGAAGGAATTAGATAAATACGAACTAGAACTGAAAAATACTAAACAAGGAAAACTGAACAGAGACATTAATGACTTTAGTAATAACAGAGTATACAAATGGCGTAATAGATCATTCTATAGACAGCCAAATAACAATCCAAAGGTAGCTATTGTAGAGAGTGACGTATCAGACACAGACGGAGAAGAGGGCAGCTCTGGCAATGCAACTCCCATCCCTAGTAAAACAACTACACTAGCCCCAAGGTCCTCAAGTCGGAACAAGAGAAAAGATTTTTTAGAATCAGGCGGGGAAGAAGAAAAACCAGAAGAGGGGGGAGGAAAAAACAAAAAGCCTGCCAGAGGGAGGACATTTCAACAATCGAACCATCAGAAGAATGGGAACCAATACAAGAGGACCCCCAGCCCATTCTCCCAAATACGTCTGAATCATTAAGAATAATTAATCTGTCTGACACCCAACTCTCAGATAGTCACATCTCTGTATTATCAAAGGGACTTTCATTTTGTCCATCACAAACAGTTGATAAGTTCGAAGTCATAAAAGACATTCAACTGTATATACGGAAATTACTACTAAAAAAATTCTTCACCGATAAGGAACCGGAATGGGGTTGGAACTCAGAGGAAATTCAAACAATTCAAGACCTACAGAGTTTGCTAGATGAAAATGATCCCAGTATGAATAAAAAATGGAGAAATAAGATTCACAACAAATCTACCTTTGTACCGCAAAATATAAATGCCCCACAATTAGACATATTCAATGAGATGGTCTGCAATGAGATTACTAGTCTGAATATACCTCCAAAAGCAAACAACCTGACCTATAAAGAAAGACAGGCACTACAAGAGATGCAACAATGGGATGAAGTTGTCATTAGAAACTCAGACAAGGGTGGTAATATTGTAATCTGGCCCCTACAGTTATACTTAAAGGAAGTATACAAACAACTAAAAGATACAAGCTGCTATGTGAAACTTTTCAATAACCCAATAATCAATATTCATAAAAAATATAATAAACTGATTACCGAGGCATCATATGAAGTTATCATTAATGAAAAAGAGAAAAAATATCTCAATGTAACCAAACCAAAGACAGCTACATTTTATCTAATACCGAAGATACACAAGAACCAAGAAACTCCACCAGGAAGACCGATTGTCTCCGGTATTGGATGCCTCACTGAAAGAGCAAGTGAATATATAGATTTCCGATTAAGAGATTATGTTGCTGAGCTTCCCTCATACGTCCAAGATACAATGCAGGTCCTTCAAAGATTAAATAATATTTCTTTGAACAAATCAACATGGCTGGTAACAACTGACATTGAGTCACTTTATACATCAATTCAACATAAAGATGGTTTACAAGCAGTTCGTTATTTTCTAGAACAAAAATCTGAAGAGGGAAAACCACACGACGACTTCATCCTCAACTTATTGGAATTTGTATTAACTAACAATACATTCATTTTTGACAACCAACACTATCTACAGGTACGGGGCACTGCCATGGGCACAGCTTGTGCCCCGACCTATGCCAATCTCTTTTTAGGTTGGTGGGAGGCAGAAGAAGTTTTTTCTGACATCAATAATATCTATACAGACCTTATACCCATGTGGATAAGGTACATAGATGACATTTTTTTCATCTGGGAAGGAACCCAAGAGGAACTTCTGACATTCTTGAATATATTGAATAGAAACAACTTAAACATCAAACTCACATATGAATCTAGTCAGAGTGAAATTAACTTCTTAGACTTAACTATTAAAAAAGATCCTGAAGGTAATATTCAAACGGATCTGTATAGAAAACACACGGCAACTAACAGTCTCTTATACAGCACCAGTGCGCATGCACCAGGCACTATTCGAGGTTTACCAACGGGTGAATTTCTCAGAGTCAGGAGGAACTGCTCCGAAGACAAAACATTCCAAACACGAGCCAAACAAGTAACTTCACGGTTAATAGAAAGAGGATACAGTAAAAGGAAAATCAAACAAGCCAAATTTAGAGCTCAGAGAACCAAAAGACAAGAACTTTTATATAAAAAAACTAAAACGAGTGACAACAAACCTAGGTTGGTCCTCACTTATAATTCACAAACCTCTGAAGTAGTACAAATAATATCCAAGCACTGGGATATCTTAATGACTGACCCTACCTTAAAGAGATGTCTAGGCAATAGACCTGCTATAAGTTACAGACGAACCAAAAATTTAAAAGATCTACTAACTAGCAGCCATTTCCAATGTAAAAAGACACAAACTGCATTCAATTCAGGATGCCACAAATGTGGAAATTGCAATACTTGCAAATATATCAAGAAAACTACCATCATCACGGATCGATTTGGTAAAGTACACAAAATTAGGAGATATATCAGTTGTCAAACTGAAGGGGTAATCTATGTACTCCAATGTACATGTGATAAATATTACGTCGGTATGACGACTAGAAAATTGAGAACCAGGCTGATGGAACACCTTAGGAACATCAAAAATGCAGCAAAGGACAAATCAGATGGTAAATCCATTACTAGTGTAGCAACACACTTCTTGGAATACCATAACTCGAAACAAGAAGATATTCTTTGCTGGGGTATAGAAAAAGTGACCCTTGGAATAAGAGGAGGAGATCTCGAAACTGCTCTGTTATGAGCAGAAAGTAGATGGATATACTTACTCAATTCAGTATATCCAACAGGCTTAAATGAACAAAATAATTATTTCACATTCTTATAGAATATCAAGATAAGAAGAATCAATCATGTACATGATGCAAAAGATTCTTTATACTGAACATCTCAATCCCACTATTGATGGACAAATAGAAATAATTATATAACCTCAATCAATAAAAATAACATATTAATATTCATTCCTCAGTGGCTCGTGTTTATTTTCCCCCCCCCCTATGATTATCCTTTTTTATAAGATCACTATATCACATATGAGGGCACTGAATCACTATAACACACCAAATTTTTAATTCACACAGAAACACCCCCAACAAGGGGGAATATTCTGCTCATAGTAATTAAAATCACTTTTTTCACATAACACAGTGAGAAAATCAACAGCATTTCTCTCTTCTTCAGAACAGATTTAAGAAGAATTATGTTACTTCCATTACTTCACCACACACTATAGTCTTTTTATTTTAGTTTTATACATTCACTAATAATTTATTTAGACACAATCTATTTCACTAATATATAAATAAATTTAATTAAAATTTATAGAATTTGTAATAATATGCTCACGACCCACTTATAATTAGTTTTTTATGTTTTTTATGTTTTTGGTTTCACATCTCACTATTCACTATTTACACTTAGTTAAATGGTATCACGTCACCATTAGCACTTTTATCACTATTTCCAACCCACATGTCACACGCTTAGACATAATAAATAAAATCTTGGAACATAAACTTAAGCAGGAAAAGTATGCTTTTTCCTATCTTAGTGTGATCCTTTATCTTACCTATTTATGTTCGGTCCTAATAAAAAGTCCCCTTTCCTGGGGGACTACAATATATGAAACAATAAACTCCAAAATATAAATCTCACACTTTGAACAAAAACTGCAATGTCAGGACTAAACTGGGAGGAGTAACATATTTCTATAAATAATCATCAAATAAATGTATCACGATAGCTGAAGGAGTAATAAATACATCACAAACTTAAATATTTGATCCTAAACCTAAAATCTCCAGTCTACTAGCTGTCGAAGATCCTAAATTCAAAGTATAAACTGTCAGTAGAACAATGTAACTCATATAAACTAATAATTATGATAAACAACCAAAACTCAAAATTGAAATACAAATATTTTTATTCCAATATAGGATTCATAAAGCCTTATCATTAAATTATCTAACTCTTCGATTGGTATCTTTATTTATTTACAATAGAAATTTGGATACAAATTATTGGAGGATATTTATTATACACATCATATCAAAGATATACATTTACCAGAGTACTGATATAATTTTAGGAACATAATCTCTCTTGTATACAACTATACAAACAGGTACAGTAGATTTTAGATGATATGATGAGTAAATAGAAAATACCCAGATTTGAGTAAAGTGACAAATTCATTTATGCATGTAACACTTAGTGCATAATAGATCGACTTCTAAGAAATAAGTGAGTACAATCCACCTTAACAACTAATCACAGAAATCCTCCTTAATAACATCTGGGACCTATAGTACCGATCTGTGAGAACACGGAGTATCCTAAGAATTGTCCAATTAGAAAACGATTGAGGCGGCACTTCCGGTTTGTACCGGGTTTAAATTCCACAGAGACGGGCGGCCCGCCGCCTTTGATAAAGCCCTGTACGGGCGAAACGCGTTAGGTGTAATGTCAGAGCATTGTTAGCTCTTTTTTTAATATTAGGAATGAGTAGTTCTTTATTTTAAAATCGTGGCTCACCGGCAATAACAGGGTGTCTTTGTTGTTTAACCACTGGGAGTGGATATTGAGAGGGTCACTCCTATACTAATAATTAGAGCAAACTCTATTCACGATAGAATACAAATGAATGACCTCCCGATATCCCAGTGAATTTTGTATTAACCAATATGATTGTACCCTAAAAAAGCTTGTTACGTGTGAGACTGGGTCAGTCTATCTTAATAGTATAACTATAACCTAACAATCAGTGGTTAAAGTAGGCAACTGATATACAAACAGACTCACAATAGCAAACAAACACAATTAGGTACCCGTCGGCGGTTTCATAATTATATTGTGAACAAAATAGACTATCTAAACAGCTTATAATAACATCTTACAAGTGCTTCAAATTGTCTACTCCAATACTTTACTGTGAAACTTGTAGCGATATTACTGCAATAATATCAGTGTCGCTTATAGAATTTTGATAAAACAGTATCTTAGCACTATTGTTGCACAATGCTACATTTAGGTACCGATAGTGATACTATTTAGACAGCATTATCTACGCTTAATAAAACTTAAGGTATTCAGTACAAAGTAGTATTAATACTACCCACAGAACTTAAGTTAATTATATTATCAACCACCAGTGCTGCAGGAGATTATACCTAGGCACTTGTAGCAATACTAATATCGTTTATAATAAATACAGTTAATACTAATGACAAGAATATACTTTTGGCACTTGTAGTGTTGTTACTGCAATTTGAGTTAATCACTACAGTTCACTACCGTTGCTGCACAATACTACACTCTGGTATATGTAGCGACTCTATTACAGTAATACCATCACTACCTATAGAACGTAATTTTAGTGTTTTATTAATTAGCATTTCTGCAGAAGGCAACACGGACATTATGAGTGACATCACTATCGCTTACAAGAAATAAAGCCCATACTGATATTAATGATTATTGCTACATGAGAAAATACTGAGATATAGGTATCGTCACTACTGTAACTCAATCAGTAAAGTCAATCACCAGAATTATCAACATTACTGTATAAAGCTACACTGTGGCATTTGCAGTGAGACTACAGTAGCAAAATCACTGTTGCTTGCATAAATAAAATTACCTATTATATTTACAATAAATTATTAAATCAAATATATTACAAAAATATACACACTACTGCTTTGACGCAACAGTGCACAGTAATAAGTGCCTTTTCAATACTGGGAATACATATAGCAGAATGCACTTAAATTTGATACAATAATATTTTTGATAGTACTAAATAGAAAGGTTACCATTAACGCGAATCTAGTTTAGACCAAATGATGACATATTATTACAATATTACTTATGGAACATTTTTGTTCATGGAAACCAATCTATATTGAATATTAACCTTCATACCACCGACTTTTTAGGGAACCTTAAGTAAATCAATCTAGTTGAACTTCACACAGGTCTGCTTATATCAGATAGACTGTATTTAACATACCAGAAATGCATATTACCTTATATGAGACTGTCACTTTAAATTAATTATAAACTCATATTAGGTATCAAAACAATACTCATACAAGTGTACCAAACCAGTATTAAATTGACCAGTCATCTCACATAATATTTAAATAATTACTGTGAACAAATATTTTATAATCAGTTGCAACAAGAGGCAATCCTTTATTCTTGTGTCTTATACTAATCTACACATCAGTTACCTTAGCTTTACTCAATTGAGCCCTTGCGCCACAGTGATTTGTGTATAGATTATACCGGAATATTACTGTTTGGGCTATTATACCCCAAAGGCCTATTTATATTATTATTACTGTACATTCAGGAATCTATACATGACTACTCTATCCTAGGTTTTTAACCGTTTATGTTTCCCCCTTCTCCCTTGATTTTATAAACAATAAATAAAAGTTAAGTTTTATTATCAGGAATTTTCAAGCCGCCCATAGGTTAAGACAGTGAGTGCTATATCCACATTCTTTCGTGGAAGTGACTTTATCACCTCCACTTTCAGTGTTAATGTTTAACTATGTATTTACTGTAAATATTTCACATTCCAATCTTCTGCACATAGAGAATATGTTCTATGTATTTTTATGTTTAAATCTTTTTTATTATCACAGGATTTCACAGATCATATACAGGTCATTACTTATCATGAAACATTCACTCTATAACTAACTGATCATATACAAGAGATGAGGTAAACCTGTGGTATTACAGTACATAGATTAGAAATTAGGTTCTCCTCATAAAAGTGTCCAATGTCTTGTCTTATTTTCACTCAAGGATTCTTTGTTTATTGCTTCTTAGAGGTTCTTTAGGTGTAATATTATCTATATCCTCTTTTCTAATAAAAATGTTCCAGAATATATTAACCTGTGAGTAGTCCCATTCTTATATCTCAGGTAAAGATTAACAGTATAATTTTTCAACAATTAAATTCAACTATTAACTGAACTTAAGCTGTGTCCTTTGAGGGTTCTATAGTTTTCTTAATAACAGCTTAGAGAAAAAACAGTAACACAATTAAACATTAAATTAAAAATAGAAATGAGAAATAATAATAACTAAAAATAAATAGAAATAAAATTAAATTAAGTTACCGAGTGACTCCTTATTGACTCTCTCTCTCCCAGGTCTTGTTGTTTGTTCCTCCGTCCTCTGTGTGGGAGAAGTCTGTCTTGTTCTATCTTATTTTATGTCTGTTCAGTGTCCAGTAAAACCAGGTCTTTTCGTATTGTGTTTGTGTATCTAATATATGTGAGGCGGATTCATACATTCGATGTGTTAAAGAGATCTTATTGAGAATCTCATCCCAAGGGGGTGCTGAGGTCTTCCAGTGTTTTGCTATACAAGATCTTGTTACCGTACAAATGATTCTAATAAATGTGTTTATCTGTTTATTAAACTGGAGGAGAGGAATGTGTAGGAGTGCTTGTGATGAGGTTAACTGAATATCCTCCTCTAAAATTGAGCTTAGTAGATTGGATGTTTTAGTCCAAATGTCTCTCATCCCCCCACATTCCCACCACATGTGGTAGTATGAGCCTACCTCCCCGCATCCTCTATAACAGGACCTATTATGATTGGGTGTCATATGAGCTGTTTTTACTGGGGTGAGGTACCACCTGAACATTGTCTTGATAGTGTTTTCTCTCAGGTCAGCACTTAGAAGTCCTTTACAAGCTGAATTAAACGTATCGTCCCACCATTGTTTATCTTCATTGATATCTAAATCTCTTTCCCAGTTGAGAATCAAGTTAGATTTTGATAAGTTGTGAGATGCTTGTATCTGTAGATAGAGCTTAGAGATGGCTCCTTTCTGTCTATGTGTAGATTGAAGTAGGTTTTCTAGGGGTGTGGTTATTTTGGCTTGTCTATCTTTAATATAATTGTGGATTGCGGAGTTTACTTGAAGATATTGGAACCAATGTAGTTTTATTGGATCTAGTTGGGTTTGGATCTGGATAAAGGTCTTAGGTTTACCTCCACTTAGCCAATCCGCCACTCTATAGAGACCTTTATTGGCCCATTTGTCTACTATATGTTGTGTCTCTTTGGTAAGTAAATATCTAATTGGGTGTGCTAATGTTTGTTTAGGTAATAGATTCTGTCTATTGGTTAAAAAGGTCCATGTTTCCATAGTGTGTTGTGTGATTCTCAATCCTGGTTTGTCTATGAGACTTCTCCTAGTTTGTTTTTGCCAGAGTAAGTCGTCCGAATGAGGGGTGTCTCTGATCTCTGCCTCTAGGTTGGTCCAAATGACCCCTTCAACATTACTTCCCAATAGTGTGGTTTGTGCTAATCTGGCTGCTCTGTAGTATTCTACTATGTTAGGTGCTCCGATTCCACCTAGGCTTCTATGTTTAGTTATCAGAGCAGTTGCTATATGGGCTCCTTTATTACCTCTAATGAAGATTACTAAGTCTCTTTGCAATTTCTCTAAATCCTGTATTGGGACTTTCAAGGGTAGAGTTCTAAATAAGTATAGTATCTGGGGAAGAATTGACATTTTAACTGTAGCTAGTCTGCCTAGCCATGATAAGGTGTGTGATTTCCATTTGTTCAAGTTTTTCTTTATCTCCTTAAATAGAGTCTCATAGTTGTATTTATATAATTGGTGAATTTGAGGTGTGAGGTGTACTCCTAAATATTTGAGCGAGTGGGTGGCCCATCTTATCTCAAAGTTAATATCTATGATTTTTTTAGTTTGATGTGGGAGTCCTAGGGGTAGTGCTTCACATTTATCTAGATTGATTTTATACCCTGATATTTGGGAAAAATTGTCCAATAATTTGTATAAATTGGGTAAGGATGTGAGGGGTTTTGTTAGTGTCAAGAGGATATCATCTGCGAAAAGTGTCAGTTTATATTCCCGGTCTTTGATCTTTATCCCTTTGATATCTGGGTCCAGTCTAATTTTAGCCGCTAGGGGTTCTATGCAAATCGCGAAGAGCAGGGGTGACAATGGGCATCCCTGCCTTGTGCCATTTAGTATGGGAATGCTCTTAGATTTATATCCTGAAATAGATACCTGGGCTGAGGGATTAGAATAGATTGCATGTAAGGTTTTAATGAAGGTCCCTTCAAATCCCATTTGTTGTAGCACTGCAAACATGTATCCCCAGTCTATTCTGTCGAATGCCTTCTCCGCATCCAGCGAGAGGAGCAGAGAAGGCACCCGACCGTCACCTACGTAGTCTATAATGTTCAGCAATCGTCGTACATTGTCTGGCGCTTCCCTGTCTTTTACAAAACCCACTTGGTCTGGATGTATCAGTTTTGGAAGAATGTGTTTTAATCTATTGGCCAGAATCTTTGTCAGTATTTTTAGGTCCTGATTGATAAGCGATATTGGTCTAAAGTTTGCACAAAATTTATGGTTTTTACCGGGTTTAGGAATCACTACTATTTTAGCTTGTAACATGTCAGTTGGGATGGTGTGCCCCTCCATGATAAAATTACAAAGGTCTGTAATGTGGGGGATAAGAGTTTCTTTGAAAGCTTTATAGTATTCCCCTGCAAACCCATCAGGTCCCGCTGCCTTCCCTGTTTTGAGTTCCTTTATGACTTTTCCGACTTCTTCCCTCGTGATTGGGGCATTTAATGTATTGTTGTCGTCTTTAGTGAGTAGGTATAAGTCTGCTTCTTTCAGAAACTTCTCTGTTTGGCTTTTTAAGGAGTCTGAGTGTGATACTTTTTTACCATCATATAGATTTCCGTAGAAATCTGCAAATGTGTCCGCTATATGCTGTGGCTGGGATACTGAGGTGCCGTTTGTTAGTGTAATGGAGGGAATGATAGATGCTTTACATCTCTCTTTAAGTTTGTTTGCTAAGTATCTGTCGGGTTTATTTGCATGGATATAATAGTGTGTGTTTAGTCTCTGAATTGCTCTGATTGATTGGTTATTCAGCATACCAGCCACATTTTCCCTTTTGGTTATGATAGTAGAGAGGATTGCCTTGTTTTGTGTTCTTTTGTTTTGTGTTTCTAAGTCTGCAATTTCTTTATGTAGTTGTTCAAGCTTAGCTTTGTGTTTTTTGTTGCTTTTGGATTTATCCTGGATAAGTAAACCTCTCATGTACATTTTGTGTGCTGCCCAGGGGGATATAGGGTTAGTCGTAGATTTTTTGTTTAAATCCCAGTATTCGGATAATAATTTGATATATTTGTCTTTGTGTTTAGGGTTTTTTAAGAATGATGGGTCATATGTCCATGTCCTGTGTCTATGTGTATCTACAAATCCCTCCATGTGTAAGGAGAGTATTGAGTGGTCTGACCACACACAAATCTGAATCGACGATGACTGTAAAAGTGGTTGTAAGATTTGACTAGTATAGATATAATCTATTCTCGTGTATTGTTTGTGGGCTGCTGAATAGAAAGTGGTGTCTTGGGTCTTGCCGTATAGTGTGTACCACGAGTCATATAACGCATGTGGGGCTAGATTCTCTAGAATAGTGTTCACTAATCTATTGTGTCTAGATTGTTTAGCAGTGAGTTTAGTTTTATTTCCTATAAATTTGGTCATGGTTATGTTGAAGTCTCCTGCTAGAATGATTTTGTGTTGGGACCACCCGGTAAGTAGGTGAGATATATGGATGAAGAAGGAGTGTTGATTATCATTGGGAGCGTATATATTACAGAGGATGACCTCAGTTTCCCCAAATTGGCCTTTAATTATAAGATATCGACCCTCTTTATCTGCTATCGTAGATTCATGTTTGAAAGCCAGACTATTATGGATCAAGATCGAGACTCCCCTTTTCTTAGAAGTGGTGGTTGCATGATAGTGTTGTGTGAAGTCTCTTGCCCAGTATTTGGGGATTATGTCCCTAGTAAAATGAGTCTCCTGGAGAAATAGAATATTGGCTCCCATTCGTTGGTATTGGGCCATTGCTGTGCGTCTTTTAATGTTAGTGTTTAGCCCCCTCACATTATGAGAAATAAGATGTATTTTTGGAATCATGGGAATGCTGTTATGTAGTGTGTGGCATTTGTCAACCTAGATACATAAGATGTTGATACATACAATTCCAGAAAGTCACGTGGTTCCATCAGAAGGACCTTACTATGGTAGTCTGACCTGGGAGGTAGAGTAGACTCGGCAACCTTAAAAAACATAAAAAGTGAAGATAAAATAAAACTTTTAAAGAACATACAAAAATAACAACATGAACAATAATAGATTTTCAATCTATTCATTAGTTAACACTAGTATCACCTCAGAATAGGTGATTAGAGCTGAGTAAAGGCGAAGTTAATGTTATCATCTAAATTGTCAGCAACATTAAAACAGAATGTAATTTAAACAAACAAACATGGAATCTAGACGGGAGATAACTGTCTGAAAAGCATCTCCGCTTAACCAGAGGAGATATATTTCGGGCCCTGTATCTTTGCAAAGGATATATCTTCATATTGGACCCTTAGGATTTCCTTCCAGGAAGGGAATAAGATTAAGATTATCAACCCCCATTTGGCGGTTGAAGGGATGAACTCTGGTCCTCCCTAAATCAATGTCAGTATTTCAAAGTGTACCCTTTTGAGGAGTCTTCCTGTATCAGTTCTTGACTCTTTTCCGGTTTATTTTCGTCCATCCTGGACGTCCAGAAGTGCTTGGTGGGGGGTGAGGCTGTTCCTCAGTTCGTATATTTGGGGTTTCCATACCCAGGAGCTTACATGTGGGGGGGATGTCTTCAATTTCGTGGACTGTGATGGTTTTGTTGTCCTTGAGAATGTGCAGAGCGAAAGGGAATCCCCATCTATATTTGATTTGATTTTTACGTAGTATAGAGGTCAGGGGGCGTAAGGTGCTTCTTCTCTGTAGTGTACGGAGGCTTAGGTCTTGGAAGAATTGAATAACACTACCTTTATACTTGTAAGTTGGTTTGTCTCTAGATGCTTTGAGGATTTTTTCTTTTTCTTGGAAAAATGACAGTTTTATGATGACGTCTCTAGGGGGAGCATCTTCCTTAGGTCTTGCTCGTAGTGCCCTATGGGCTCTTTCAATTGCAAATACTGATTCTTCAGATTCCCCTGTGATATTTCTGAACAGGTGTTGTAGATATGTGTTGAGTTCAGGGGTAGTTATTGTTTCGGGGACCCCTTTCAGTCTAATGTTATTGCGACGTGATCTATTTTCTAGGTCATCGACCTTGTCTTGTAGCTCATTAATTGTTTGTTGTTGTGTCTGTAGGGTCTGAGATGAGGCTTCTATTTCGGTTGTCATTGTGTCTCTGTGTTCCTCCAGAGCTTCTATTCTGCCTCCTAAATCTGTTATATCAGCTCGTATCTCATTTAAGCTAGATGTGACAGCCGTATGCATGGTGTCAATCTTCCCCCAAAGTTTCTCGAAATTTGCAGCTATGTCTAGCTTTGAAACTAAATCTTTAAAGTCTGCTTTTGTAAGCGGTGTAGTATCCTTAAGGGAAGATGACTCTATTTCTGTATCTGACTCTCTTTCTGAGTCCATGTTGTCCGGTTCAGTTATCTTGTTAAGTCTTGAAGACTTGAAAAAAGTGCTCATATTTGACGTTTTATTTGTTTTATCCCCCTTGACCAGTTTTTTGTGTGACATATTAATTGTCTGTTACCAGACCTGAGGTAGAGAATTGCAAAAGAGTGAGTTATGGGTGAACTTTTCCTTGGTGATACTCTCTCACTGATATATGTGGAGCCGGTCATGCAGTAAAAGAGAGAAAAAAAAATGCTTTTAGTGATGCAATGAAAGTTAGATTATTGGTCAGCTTCATGCCCTGATAATGCATTCCTTTTTTTTAAATGTTCTTTGTTTTCCTCTTCTCTCCCTCACTGTGTCTGTATAGTTTGTAAGGTCTGTGTTCCTGTCATTTGCTCACCCCTTATTTTTAGGTGTACTTTAGAGTGCACTTCTTTCTCTTTGTTTCTTTGTTTAGAGTCTGCTTTAGTTTGATTTACTTTCTTACAATAGATAGCTTGCCATATTATTCCCAAGTTAACATGAGCTGCCCCATGTGGGTTTGTTATGTGCCTTTATGGGCTATCCGTTTATACTCCTTATAGGCTAAATGGACGTCACAGAAAACAAAAAGATTGCTTTTCTTTCTACATATCTCAGATTATTTTATGTCCATGAGGGTTGGAGTAGAGCTATCGACCCCTAGTCTTTTCTCCATAATCTTGCCCCCTGCCTCTATCGGCAATGCCTTGGGCCGTTTACTTGTTCCCCGGTTTGTTTGTGTGGCGTTTGCACATGGCCTACCTGAGTGGCTTAAGATAGTTAAATCGGCCTTGTTAGTCGGGTCGCTTGGAGCTAGGGCACTTTAGTACTCACTGTACGTTGTTCAGGCGACCACTCTCTTGTTCTGTCGACATGTCACAGCATAGTGTTCAGCGTTAGCTCCGGCGCCATTGCTGCTAGGCGGGTTAGTCTGTTTTCGGCGCGAACGCCCGGTATCTTTTAGAAGCGTTTCTGCTCAGTCTATCATATACAACTGAACTTTTGTCTAACGCCTCGGCATCCAAGTGTCTCTTGTGTTCTTTCAGGCAACTTAGGCTGTATATTAGGCTGTTTTGCTGACTTTTTTAATGTTTTCAGCTCAGAGCTCACGGATCACACTTCCATCCCTGAGCTCAGCTAGGCTCCGCCCCCCTGTTCTATGTATTTTTAAATAGATATTCCTATTTATATCTGTATATATCTATACCTATATATAATCATGTATATCAAGGTATAAATGTATATTTGTTTTAAAAAAAAATCAGATACTGTATATGTAGAAATATTTATTTATGAATAAATAGAACATATTCTGTTATGTTAAGAACATTGGAATATGAAATATTTATGTTTTCATGTTGAACTAGCACAATTGCAATAATGCTATAGTTTTGCGTGAAAAAGTGGCTGTTTTTCCACACTTTTTTTATCCATTGACTTCTGTTGGAGAATGCTAAAATACAATCACGATTTTCGACTTTAAAGTGAATGTAAATTTAGATGATAAAGTGCCCGGTTTTTAAAAATCCGATTAAAAACAGGGGCACTTAAATTCATAAAAATTTACATTTCACTCGTGTTGTGAAAATACTTACCTTTTAACCTTGGCAGCCGCTTTATCGCTTCCCCCGCCCATCGCAAAGCCTCTTTCTGGGTCTAAAATGAGGAATCCGGCTTCCTCCATTCACTGCGTTGAATCAGACACTGATTCCCCCGGGGGGGGGGGGGGAAGCCGTGATTGGAGGATGACCGATCCATCATTTCTGATGTATGAAGAGGCTTGCGACAACTGGGGGGAAACGCTGGAGTGGCTGTCAAGATTAAAAGGTAAGTATTTTCAAAACACGAGTGAAATGTAAAGTTTGATGAATTAAAGTGCCCTTGTTTTTAATCGGATTTTTAAAAACCGGGCACTTTATCATCTAAATTTACATTCACTTGGGTTACCGCTAGTACAAAATACGTTTTGAGAAACTTGTAAAATGAACTCAAAACGACCAGTGCAAAACGCTTAATTCTAGCGGAGTATTCACAATCGGAAAAAGAAAAATGCTGCGCCACTTGTAATCTAGCCCTTAACCACCAGCAACGTAAAAAGGACATAGATACATTTCTGGCTGAAAACAGAATTCATTTATATGATTGCTTGTATCAAATGGGTCAGCTTTCTTATTGTTTAATGTAAGCTCAATTGCCAGCTTCTTCAGTGTAACTAAAAGAGCTAGAAACTAGGATCATACTAAATTTCACAATAAACAAATTACAAAAATATTAGTGCAGTTGGGTGCTAACACTGCTCAAGTTAAATTAATAGCGCTCTTTATTTATAAGTTGAAAGTAAGAATTTAGTGCTTGAGTGAAGGCCTCAGGTACCCTAAAATCTGGAGGTCGGATAACACAGCTGCCCTAATTACATCCCCTAATAGACTGTTACACAACTCTTTTCTGGCTTTTGCTCGAGTACTAAACTGAAGGTGCGCTAAGAAATAGTTTAACTTTGTTCTTCACTCAGAAGAACACAAGAAAATGTTATTTGTATTCTTTCTCTCTTTCTCTCTCTCTCTCTCTCTCTCTCTCTCTCTCTCTCTCTCTCTCTCTCTCTCTCCCTCTCTCTCTCTCTCTCTCTCTCTCTCTCTCTCTCTATATATATATATATATATATATATATATAACTCCAATCGCACGTGTTCCAGCACTCCAACTTTGGTGATTTAATAGCGGACCTGGGTGCAATCCTCAAAATATGTAAATACAAAAACAGGAAAGGGAGGGCACTCTCAGGATTTATATGAATAAAGAATAATTTATTTTTCATCACAGCAACATTGAAAAAATCATAAGTCGACGTTTCGGCCTACAAAGAAGCCTTCATCAGGACACATAAGAAACTGTAGAAAAAAAGAAAACACATCAAGTATATTGCTAATACACATAAAAAATGAATAAAATACATACACCCATCACCAAAATGCAAAACTTAACCTTCAAGCTAGATTAGATTTAAAATGTAGGCAACCCCATGAAAACAAGACAAGCAAATTCAACAGTACTGAAAAGGTAGTAACCCAAGTAGGTTTAGGAAGAGGCCCGGCGTGATGCTGGAAGCACCAATGGGCTCACATACGGTGATACCAAGACCCCTGTACACCCCCAGTGGGAGGTGGAAACAGACATAAAGAGCTACTGTTTTGTGAGAGCCGTTGGATCTACAGGCTCAATACTTTGAGTCCTCATGGATTAAATGCCCACCTGGATTTTTCTGTGTTTTACTAATTGTATTTAGGTTTGACATTCTAATAAGTTTCGTGCTGCCTATGACATTCTGTTTGTTCCCTGTCCCCTTGTAGTCCCTTATACCTGTCCGCTGGAAGTTGTACTTGGCGTGATCCTGATGGCATGGTGGGTGTTGTTTGGACATTGCCCCAATAATGAATGGATCCCCCCCTGGGGCACTCACCACTGTGTCAGTCTGGATTATTTGAACCTTTAAATCCCTATGGATACAGATTGGTATACATGTTTTTCTTTCTGTCTTGGGACACAGTGCAGTTGGTATGGGTATGATAGTGCCTACTAGTTGAGGACTCTCTGGCTTTCCTTTGTGTTATCTGGTGCCAATGGCCGGCATATTGAATGGGACTACAATGGTCCTCCTTTAACTATGTATTTACATGGTTGCCCCAGTAGTTGGTATGGGTGATTCATGTTTTTTGGTGGGTTCTTGAATCGTCATAACACACTACAGTTGGTGTGGTTAGGACACTGCCTACATGTCTAGGGCCCTATGGCTATCTTTAGTGCTACCTGGTAATAGGGGCTTGTTGAGTTGGTTATGACCGTATGGATCCTCCTCTATCTATGCACTTATGCCCCAGTGGTGGGTTAGGACATTGCCTACATGTCTAGGGCCCTAGGTCTATATTTAGTGCTACCTGGTAATATGGGCTTGTTGAGTTGGTTATGACTGCATGGATCCCCCTCTATCAATGCAATTATGCCCCAGTGGTGAGTATTTATGAATTGTGCTAGTTACTTAATGAAGGGCGTGTTACCCCTAATTCCTCTTAGAGGTTATAGCGCATTGCCGGTTTGCTAGTTTTTCCATCATTATTTACAGTGGCTGGCATAAGCTGGTATTGGTCTTTAGAACAGTGTGAGATTGTGTCACTGATTTGACATATGTGGGGCTTACACTACGCATTGCCACAAGACATACTGCATCAGCTGTGCTGGTTACGTAGTCTGACACACCCCTGCATTAGGACCAATCAGATACCTGGGACATGGGTATATTATGCTTCCGGGTCTGGGCACCGGCATCTATCTATCCTGGTGCGTTGATACGGCACGGAGTGCCAATTGGAGGTATGTACTCATATGAATCTGTTTGCTGTATAGAATTGTTGGGATATTGAAGGGTATCTGTGCATAGCCTACTAAGACTAAGTTTGGTCGGGGGCTTTTATATATATGGAGGGCTCACTGCAGGATGTTAGGTGTGAGTATTTGACGGTATAAGTGTGACTAGCATTTTAGGGGATTTGATCCTGTCAATCCGGTGGTGCAACTGGAGTATAACACACTGGGCACGTCTGGTTAGGTGCCACACATATGGTGCCGGCTAACAACATCGCGCTTTATATGGGCTACTATAGTAGATTTACTGCAGATGTACAGGGGTTTGTGTGTAGCCGTTTTTAGTACTGAATACCCCAGCAGTGTGATGCAAGTTAGAGATATATCCGGTTTTAGAATGTGCACAAGTTCTTCTTCTGGTTGGCATTTGGGGTTAGCCGCCCATAGCAGGCTCTTATATGGGAATATATGTTTACACTTTCTGCTGTATACCACTGCAGGTAGTGACTGCAACCCAACAGGGGTGGGATAGTTTCCATATGGGCATATGTATATGACTAATTTGGTTCCCAGGGCCACCCAGTATCTGTGATCTATGATGGTTTTCAGTCTGTTTGTGCAGGCGCCAGATGTGTATGTTGATTAGATACAGGCTTAGACTTTTTTGTCAGCTTTGTGGCTTCCATTAAATATTACCTTGTGCTAGTATATGCTTTTATATCAGGGTGGCATAGGACACATCCATATGACCCACTGGGGGTGTACAGGGGTCTTGGTATCACCATATGTGAGCCCATTGGTGCTTCCAGCATCACGCCGGGCCTCTTCCTAAACCTACTTGGGTTACTACCTTTTCAGTACTGTTGAATTTGCTTGTTTTGTTTTCATGGGGTTGCCTACATTTTAAATCTAATCTAGCTTGAAGGTTACGTTTTGCATTTTGGTGATAGGTGTATGTATTTTATTCATTTTTTATGTGTATTAGCAATATACTGGATGCGTTTTCTTTTTTTCTACAGTTTCTTATGTGTCCTGATGAAGGCTTCTTTGTAAGCCGAAACGTCGACTTATGATTTTTTCAATGTTGCTGTGATGAAAAAAAAAAGATTCTTTATTCATATAAATCCTTAGAGTGCCCTCCCTTTCCTGTTTTTGTATATATATATATATATATATATATATATATATATATATATATATATATATATATATATATATATATATTTATCTATATGTGTGTGTAATTCTTTAATTTATTTGACATGTATTTTAATGTAGCTCTAACACTTTACATCAGGTCTCCAGTAGCGCTAGCTTTTTTGTACCCGCACTATCCTTAGGAACTTTGCCTTTCTGGACCCTCTTTTTTTCTACATGAGGAGAGGTCACCACTGTGCTGTGCTTACAATTCTGACCATCATCCCCAATTCCACTATGCACTTGCACTAAGTTATATCTGGGACTGGATGATGTCCTCTTTCCTAACCAATAAGACAGAGCATTGTCTCAGAGGCATGACAAACATCTGAATAAAATAATTAATTCTTTCTGTTTCCACAAAACATGAGGAGCTTACTACTTTCTACATTTTTGTTGTTGTTAGTGAAAAAACAAAATATATATATATATATATCTTCTTCAACCCAAAAACTTTTTGTTTTTAATAATTATTTTTTTCATGGGCCCTAGGCATTGTACATAATCTGCTAAAGGAATAAGTTGCTCCTGCATATATTGAAATAATAATTTATTTATTTTTTTAAAAAAAGGATTCTGTCTGAAGACACATTGGCCTAGATTTGGAGTTCGGCGGTAGCCGTCAAAACCAGCGTTAGAGGCTCCTAACGCTGGTTTTGGCCGCCCGCTGGTATTTGGAGTCAGTGATTAAAGGGTCTAACGCTCACTTTTCAGCCGCGACTTTTCCATACCGCAGATCCCCCTACGCCATTTGCGTAGCCTATATTTTCAATGGGATCTTTCTAACGCTGGTATTTAGAGTCGTTTCTGAAGAGAGCGTTAGAGCTCTAACGACAAGATTCCAGCCGCCTGAAAATAGCAGGAGTTAAGAGCTTTCTGGCTAACGCCGGTTTATAAAGCTCTTAACTACTGTACCCTAAAGTACACTAACACCCATAAACTACCTATGTACCCCTAAACCGAGGTCCCCCCACACCGCCGCCACTCGATTAAAATTTTTAACCCCTAATCTGCCGACCGCCACCTACGTTATACTTATGTACCCCTAATCTGCTGCCCCTAACCCCGCCGACCCCTGTATTACATTTATTAACCCCTAACTTGCCCCCCACAACGTCGCCGCCAGCTACTTAAAATAATTAACCCCTAATCTTCCGACCGCAAATCGCCGCCACCTACGTTATCCCTATGTACCCCTAATCTGCTGCCCTAACATCGCCGACCCCTATATTATATTTATTAACCCCTAATCTGCCCCCCTCAACGTCGCCGACACCTGCCTACACTTATTAACCCCTAATCTGCCGAGCGGACCTGAGCGCTACTATAATAAAGTTATTAACCCCTAATCCGCCTCACTAACCCTATCATAAATAGTATTAACCCCTAATCTGCCCTCCCTAACATCGCCGACACCTAACTTCAATTATTAACCCCTAATCTGCCGACCGGAGCTCACCGCTATTCTAATAAATGTATTAACCCCTAAAGCTAAGTCTAACCCTAACACTAACACCCCCCTAAGTTAAATATAATTTTTATCTAACGAAATAAATTAACTCTTATTAAAAAAATTATTCCTATTTAAAGCTAAATACTTACCTGTAAAATAAATCCTAATATAGCTACAATATAAATTATAATTATATTATAGCTATTTTAGGATTAATATTTATTTTACAGGCAACTTTGTTATTATTTTAACCAGGTAAAATAGCTATTAAATAGTTAAGAACTATTTAATAGTTACCTAGTTAAAATAATAACAAATTTACCTGTAAAATAAATCCTAACCTAAGATATAATTAAACCTAACACTACCCTATCAATAAAATAATTAAATAAACTACCTACAATTACCTACAATTAACCTAACACTACACTATCAATAAATTAATTAAACACAATTCCTACAAATAAATACAATTAAATAAACTAGCTAAAGTACAAAAAATAAAAAAGAACTAAGTTACAGAAAATAAAAAAATATTTACAAACATAAGAAAAATATTACAACAATTTTAAACTAATTACACCTACTCTAAGCCCCCTAATAAAATAACAAAGCCCCCCAAAATAAAAAATTCCCTACCCTATTCTAAATTAAAAAAGTTACAAAAACATACAATACCCCCCCCCCAACATTACAACCCACCACCCACATACCCCTAATCTAACCCAAACCCCCCTTAAATAAACCTAACACTAAGCCCCTGAAGATCTTCCTACCTTGTCTTCACCATCCAGGTATCACCGATCCGTCCTGGCTCCAAGATCTTCATCCAACCCAAGCGGGGGTTGGCGATCCATAATCCGGTCCAGAAGAGGCTCCAAAGTCTTCCTCCTATCCGGCAAGAGGAGGACATCCGGACCGGCAAACATCTTCTCCAAGCGGCATCTTCGATCTTCTTCCATCCGGAGCGAAGCGGCAGGATCCTGAAGACCTCCAGCGCGGAACATCCATCCGGACCGACGACTGAACGACGAATGACTGTTCCTTTAAGGGACGTCATCCAAGATGGAGTCCCTCGAATTCCGATTGGCTGATAGGATTCTATCAGCCAATCGGAATTAAGGTAGGAATTTTCTGATTGGCTGATGGAATCAGCCAATCAAAATCTAGTTCAATCCGATTGGCCGATCCAATCAGCCAATCAGATTGAGCTCGCATTCTATTGGCTGATCGGAACAGCCAATAGAATGCGAGCTCAATCTGATTGGCTGATTGGATCAGCCAATCGGATTGAACTTGATTCTGATTGGCTGATTCCATCAGCCAATCAGAAAATTCCTACCTTAATTCCGATTGGCTGATAGAATCCTATCAGCCAATCAGAATTCGAGGGACGCCATCTTGGATGACGTCCCTTAAAGGAACAGTCATTCGTCGTTCAGTCGTCGGTCCGGATGGATGTTCCGCGCTGGAGGTCTTCAGGATCCTGCCGCTTCGCTCCGGATGGAAGAAGATCGAAGATGCCGCTTGGAGAAGATGTTTGCCGGTCCGGATGTCCTCTTCTTGCCGGATAGGAGGAAGACTTTGGAGCCTCTTCTGGACCGGATTATGGATCGCCAACCCCCGCTTGGGTTGGATGAAGATCTTGGAGCCAGGACGGATCGGTGATACCTGGATGGTGAAGACAAGGTAGGAAGATCTTCAGGGGCTTAGTGTTAGGTTTATTTAAGGGGGGTTTGGGTTAGATTAGGGGTATGTGGGTGGTGGGTTGTAATGTTGGGGGGGGGGTATTGTATGTTTTTTTTTACAGGCAAAAGAGCTGAAATTCTTGGGGCATGCCCCGCAAAGGGCCCTGTTCAGGGCTGGTAAGGTAAAAGAGCTTGTAACTTTTTAAATTTAGAATAGGGTAGGGAATTTTTTATTTTGGGGGGCTTTGTTATTTTATTAGGGGGCTTAGAGTAGGTGTAATTAGTTTAAAATTGTTGTAATATTTTTCTTATGTTTGTAAATATTTTTTTATTTTCTGTAACTTAGTTCTTTTTTATTTTTTGTACTTTAGCTAGTTTATTTAATTGTATTTATTAGTAGGAATTGTGTTTAATTAATTTATTGATAGTGTAGTGTTAGGTTAATTGTAGGTAATTGTAGGTAGTTTATTTAATTATTTTATTGATAGGGTAGTGTTAGGTTTAATTATAACTTAGGTTAGGATTTATTTTACAGGTAAATTTGTTATTATTTTAACTAGGTAACTATTAAATAGTTCTTAACTATTTAATAGCTATTGTACCTGGTTAAAATAATTACAAAGTTGCCTGTAAAATAAATATTAATCCTAAAATAGCTATAATATAATTATAATTTATATTGTAGCTATATTAGGATTTATTTTACAGGTAAGTATTTAGCTTTAAATAGGAATAATTTTTTTAATAAGAGTTAATTTATTTCGTTAGATAAATATTATATTTAACTTAGGGGGGTGTTAGTGTTAGGGTTAGACTTAGCTTTAGGGGTTAATCCATTTATTAGAATTGCGGTGAGCTCCGATCGGAAGATTAGGGGTTAATAATTGAAGTTAGGTGTCGGCGATGTTAGGGAGGGCAGATTAGGGGTTAATACTATTTATGATAGGGTTAGTGAGGCGGATTAGGGGTTAATAACTTTATTATAGTAGCGCTCAGGTCCGCTCGGCAGATTAGGGGTTAATAAGTGTAGGCAGGTGTCGGCGACGTTGTGGGGGGCAGGTTAGGGGTTAATAAATATAATATAGGGGTCGGCGGTGTTAGGGGTAGCAGATTAGGGGTACATAGGGATAACGTAGGTGGCGGCGGTTTACGGAGCGGCAGATTAGGGGTTTAAAAAAATATGCAGGGGTCAGCGATAGCGGGGGCGGCAGATTAGGGGTTAATAAGTGTAAGGCTAGGGGTGTTTAGACTCGGGGTACATGTTAGAGTGTTAGGTGCAGACGTAGGAAGTGTTTCCCCATAGCAAACAATGGGGCTGCGTTAGGAGCTGAACGCTGCTTTTTTGCAGGTGTTAGGTTTTTTTTCAGCTCAAACAGCCCCATTGTTTCCTATGGGGGAATCGTGCACGAGCACGTTTTTGAGGTCGGCCGCGTCCGTAAGCAACTCTGGTATTGAGAGTTGCATTTGCGGTAAAAATGCTCTACGCTCCTTTTTTGGAGCCTAACGCAGCATTTGTTTGAACTCTCGATACCAGAGTTAATTTTATGGTGCGGCCAGAAAAAAGCCCGCGGAGCGTTAACAGCCCTTTTACCGCCGAACTCCAAATCTAGGCCATTGTATATAGAAAATGATTGTACATTTAAATAAAGTTGCAACTCAATATGACTTGTTCTTCAATTTCAAACGATGATAAACATTTAAAATGTTACTTGTATAGTTTGTTTTTATATGAATTCAAATATAAAATAAACATTTTATTTCATATAAACCCTTTGTCAAGGAATAGTCTCAAACGCCAACAGTATGAAAAAAAAACTATAAAAAGTTTCCTCACACAAAGTTAACTCCTCCACAAACAATAACACAAACACCACCTAAACACTACAGAAATATTTAGGGCTGGTTTACGAGTGGAGCGGTATTTTCAACTCCCGCTTACTCGCTAACTCAGCTAGAAGTAAGCTTTTTGGTGCATCGGGTAGTGCTTGCATTACAAGTTGAAAGTAAAAAGTTTTCGCTTGCGTGCTAACGTAATGCACACCAAAAGCCAAAGTTAGAAAATTGTGAAGTTAGAATATATTTACAGCAAATATAGAGTATAACATTTTATTAAAAAATATTTCATAAATATCATTTTTCATGTTTTCATCTACTTGACTGAAAAGGACTCAAATGCACTTATATATACAGTGTATATATATATATATATATATATATATATATATATATATATACATATGTATTTAAGTGTTTATATGTGTATATGTCAGTAAATACATAAATACACATATATACACATAAATACATCTGTACACTTATATAAATAAATATATATATATATATATATATATATATACACACACACACGCATACATATGCATATGTACAGTATCTTTATGTTAAAGCCCTTTGCAGCCTTTTTTCCCTAGCATATGAGACATTATATCTTTGAGCCCTTATAACGTTTTTATGCAATATATTTTTTTAATAATTTTTATTAGGTAGTGTTATTATGTGTGTAACTGTACTTTTAAATGTATTTTTGATGTGTTTTGTGCTACTTTTTATTTAAACGTTACAGTTACCCAGAGCTCTGAGATCGCACGTTAAATTCAATTGAGCTCAAGCGATTGCGTTTACTTTCAACTTGTAATATACATGCTACATACAACAAAGCACATACACACTAATATGGCCCTTAGTGTTCTGTTTGAAAAACAAGATTCTTTTATTGGTATTAAATTGTGTGCTAAGGCTAATTGCATTTATTTTGTATAAATAAAAAAGAAAATTGTTAGCACATAATCATAAAATAATATGTTCTCCAAAGCAGACATTCTTCCTTTGTAACATATATATATACTGTATATGTATGCAGTATATATTAGTTAGTATAGAGGCCATCAGTTTTCATACATACATATCACAAATAATTTGAAGTTTGAAGTAAATAGAGACTTAGGGGGATATTTATCAAAGCGTCAACTGAAAATACGCTTGAATCCCACGTCGTATTTGTCGTGAGATTGATCCACAATAGTAGTCAAAGCTTCAAGATCGTCAAATGTGGAAATGAGTGACGAAATATACGCTCCAGCAATCTCAATCCGATGCAGATCGATGCTTGGGTCATTACAGATGTTTCTAATTCATATTTGACTCTATTTGACCATTTTCCCAATTTATCAAACATTTAACAGGTACGCTCTCGTCTGTTCCGACGCAGCGTACCTAGTTTTCAATCTGCCACCCTTGAGGCCGCAGATGCCATAGAAATCAATGGGAGTCTGAAAACACAGAAAGCTTATGTTCGATGCTGCAAGAGAATGAAGTAAATTACATAATAAAAGTAAATTAGAAACTTTATTAAAACTGTATACCCTTTCTAAATCAAACAATATTATTGCTCAACATTTGGTGCACTAGTAGATAAAGGGATACAATACTACTTATGGATTATGTTACAACTTTGTCTCTCATTACAAAGCAAGGGGACAATATTATTTCTCCAAATTTTTTTGAAAAGTTTTGCCCCAAACTTGTCGCACGAATAGAGATAAAAATTAAATAAATACACAACATAATATAGCTAACTTCCTTTTTATCTTTTTGGAAAAATCTATTTGCACCATGTTTAAGCCATGTAATACAAGTCCCACTCTCCACTTCGCACCAAATTTGACGCAACACTTTTCACACCAATTATGACGCAAACTCCTAAACAACCCACACACTAGTGTAGTTTTCAACCACTTTTAATTGGAATATGCATAATCACATGATTTATGACATCAGCCAATCTAATTCAAATATACATTTTAAACTGTCACTAACGAATCAAATTGCTTGATAATTCGTCATTGATCAATCATCAGAACTTGTAAGTGCCATTTGTTGCATTGTGTATTATACTTTAAAAGTATGTATATGTGAAATTAGTATTAAAGATAAACATTGATGCTGACATTAGGACACACAGGGGTCAATTTATCAAGCTCGCCGGAAACAGAAGTTGCTCCATAAACTGTCCGCCTGCTCTGAGGCGGCGGACAGAAATCAACCTGATCGAATATGATCGGGTTGATTGACACCTCCTGCTAGCGGCTGATTGGCCGCGAATCTGCAGGGGCGGTATTGCACCAGCATTTCACAAGAACTGCTGGTGCAATGTACGCTGTCGGCATTTATCGGCATTTATCGTTGTGCAGCGTACATCGTATCATGTCCGCTCGCACTATAATAAATTGACCCCACAGTATAATATTTTAGACAATGATTTTAAAATTCAAATTGATGTTTGATTCAATATAATCTTAAGATGATAGCTCAAAGGGATAGCCCACCTAACATTAAACTGTCATGATTCAGATACAGCAGAAATTAAAATCACCTCTTTAAAGTCATGCTATTTTCAGTGTATTTCTTGATTCTCTTGAATTTTTTTTTCAGTAAGAAATGTCATCTTATATGCCAGCCCATTTTATAACACCTGTGTAGGGGTGGTTTTTAAAACTAGATTGCAATCATGAGGGGTTACACAGGTACAGAGGGAAAACTGGCCCAGCTCTTAAAATATCCATTGATTGAAAATACATATGATACCCTGATTGATGTTATATTTGCAATTATTCCTGCTCAGAATAATAATAAATTTACACTATATACATATAGTGGTATAAATGAACACAGATATATGAAAGACAACATTGTTTAGAGCAAAAAAAGGAATTTAGGGACATGCAAATATGTCTGACATAACACACACATATATATTATTATTATTATACTTTATTTATGAAGCACCATTATATTCCGCAGCGCTGTCCAAGGATACAGTTCATTTAAATAAAACAATAATATAAAACTTGTAAGAGACAGGACAAAATGTACAAACACATACAGGAGGAATTAAGGGCCCTATTCCTGTGGGAACTTACAATCTAGAATATATATATATATATATATATATATATATATATATATATATATATATATATATATATATATATATATATATATATATATATATATGGAATAGAGAAAAGACAAGCGCATGGGGGGTGCACCTAGTGCAATAAACGACAAACTGAGTGACTTCAAAATAAAAAGATGTACAGCACACTCATGTGATTCCACCTCAAACGTTTGAGGTATGGTAAAGACACTTGTAATATAGTAGCAGATGCTCCTCCTCCGGGAAATCTCCTGCCTGGATCAGACTGCTCCTTGGGACACACTCAGACTGCAGGCGAGTACACCTCCATGTGTACAGCTAGTCAGAAGTCCTATATCTTTATTAAAAGAGGGTCAGGGCCAGGGACTACTATATACAAAGGAGTTTATTCAGACATGTATTTATATACAAGTGTCAGTAGAAAGTTCACAAAGGAGGAGGTCACAAAGGACCATAAAATATAAAACCACATAAAAACATCAGAAATATATAAAAACAAAAAATGTTCACATAAACTTGCTAACAGCATGAGTCTGATCAACAGCTGCTGCAGAAGAAGAACCGCATGCAGCTGATCAGCTATTTTGCCGTTTTGCAAGCAGATAATGAATGCTGAATGGTGGGGGCGGAGCCTGACTAGTTTTGTAGCGCTATTGGCTACTTCTTCAGATATATATATAAAAGTATGTGCAAAGATATATATACAAATTCTAGCATTAATAATCATTTATAACAAAAATGAGATAAAAGCATATCATGACTTTTAGAAATACAAATACACATTAATTTATGTGAAAGTATCATATAACAGATTTTTTTTTGTATAACAAATAAATATATAAAAATAACTTTCTATGAGATATTGTTTGTTGAGGTATAAATATAGCTATTTCTTCGACATTAACAGATGAAAAATAAAAGATTAGCTTTAGAGAAATGTGCTTGTTCATGAACAGTAATGAAATGGTATAAATAAAGTTGTGAAAAACCCCAATAACCGCGACATCGATGACTGTTAGTTAACAACAGTCCGATGCTCATTGCACCGTACTTGACGTGCGTGTTTTTACGTTCTTTTTTATAAATAAGGGTATCGTATGTGTATCCGCGTCAGCGATGTCTGGCGAGCGTATTGACGCCGGCTAATGCACCAAGATTGATGCTTTGATAAATATCCCCCATTAAGTATTTCAGGTGAACTAGTTAAAACTGTAGAAAAAAAATAATATGTCACAAAGAAGTCAGTAGGTATATACCAACCCTTCTACTCACATTTAGCAAGCGATAATTGCAATGAGCACTACCAGAGAGCGTAGCAAATATTATACAGTACATTTTAATTAACACCCTAGGGACAAACAACTCCAGCAGAAGTCCCTTGCAAATCTCTCTCCCAACAAGTAGCAAAGAGAGCTTAAATAATTTTAAATAACCTGGCTGTCACATAATATCATTGTCATTTTTGCAATTTTATAGTAAAAAACATACCTGAATGTTTGTTAGTGTAAGGAAAGTTTTCTTCCTATTTTAGGTACTTATTTTCATGCTGCTAGAGGTTTGTAAGTAGGAAAAATAAGCATGTTTTGTTTATAACCTAGATTTTGTAGCAGATAAGAAATATTAGGATAATTGAATTTTCAGGCTCCTACAAACAGAATAATGCACTGTCTATGGGCTGGATTACAAATAGGGAGCTAACTGTTGTACGCAAACAATATACCTATGTATCTATTCCTATAGAAATATAGATACAGATACCTATTTTACATTAACTTATCAGATATATTTAGAAATATATATTTAATAATTAAAAAAAAATCTATGTAAAGAATATTAAAATGTAAAATATGCAGAACACAATTTGTGTTTTGCGCTTTAGGTCTTACGTGGTGTTAGGTTATCAAACAGGAAGAATTACAAATCTCAAAGCGCATTATTGAAATATTAAGAAAAACTATTAAAAATTATTATACGTACTGTATAAAATATATATCGCAGAATGCATTATCATTTGTAATAATATTTATTATTTTTTTAATATTTAATATTTCAATAGCGCGATGCAAGATTAGTAATTTTTTATGTGCGCTAACCCAACAACACATTAGACCTAAAATGCAAAACACAACTCGTTTTACGCATATTTTACAATCCAATGTTCTTCACATAGAAATCAATGTAATATATATATATATATAAATATATATATATATATAGGGCTTTTTTGTGGGGGTAATCACCGGTACTGAGTACCCCCAGATCTGCCAACTCATAAGAGGTAATATTTGTAATCATCATGTAAATACTCTAGTTTTCACAAGAGGGGCTGCAAAATACATCAAACATTGTAAATATTGTTGTCCCTTTGTTTTTCTAACAGTGACTGAGCAGAATATAACAATCATAAATCAATGAGTACTGCCACATTTTCTTTAACAAAAAAGCACTGTATATAAATATATATATATATATATATATATATATATCTGATAATGTTAACGTAAAATGGATTTCTTAAAATAGATATCTATACCTATATATCTATAGTAATATATATATATATAGGAATAGATATATAAGTATATACATATATATATATATATATATATATATATATATATTTACAAAAATTAAAATTAAAAAAAAATTGTATGTGTAGAATATTATAATAATAATATAGAATAGAATAATATAATATAATTTAATAAAATAATATAATAATAATAATAGTAATAATAATAATAATAACTCCTGTCAGGTTACTGCAAAAGCGACAGGTGTTAGGTGTTTCTTCTTCACTTTCCATTGACGTCTATGGGGAGAATACGTTAATGCTGACATTTGGCTGTCAGATTTTGCTCACGCGCAAACTTTTTACTTTCAACTTGTAATATGAGCGTAACTCAACAAGAGTAAAAATATTAATTCTAGCAAAGTTCACACATGAGCACAGTGGCGGCTGGTGAATTATGAAGATGGAGGTGCACGTAGCCCCTCCCCTGACCACACCCCTTGAAATAAAGCCCCGCCCCTCAGATTGCTCATATATATATATATATATATATATATATATATATATATATATATATATATATATATATAAATATAGGACAAGCGCACTCCAATTGACTTAGCAAAAATCACTTTAATCAGTGTTATACAGCACAGTATAAAGAATCTTATAACATATAATGTAGGCACCAATCATTATTCACAGGGATTGCACAGACCGCAACATGGTTGCCATAGCAACCTATATAACAATAAAGTTAGCGTGGAAATCCCAAATATGTACAAACCAGGTGATATAATATGTACATGAATACCTAATAGAAACCAAAACACTGCAGTAAATAAGACAAAATTCTAAGCAGTAAGAGTGTTACACATGAGCAGTACAGATCACCCAAGGTTGCCATAGCAACCTAAAACGTGCAGAACATACGGTACACTGCATGCTGTGTTAAATGCCATGGTCAACAAAAAATCATAAATATAAGTGCCTAAGATACATCATACAATAATTACAGGGTCTAAACCACAATAAAAATTATTATTATTAAGTTACAGAGTTAGCAAGATGTTGAAACGTATTTGTCTTGGGCTGCAGACTCATTTTATTACTTTAAGTAATAATAAAATGAGAGTGTCTGCAGCCCAAGACAAATACGTTTCAACATCTTGCTAACTCTGTAACTTAGACACCCACGACACCACACACAAACATATTCCAGAGGCGTGTACTGGGGGAGGATATACATTGCTCTCTGACTTCAATGCCTCCCTGGCCGGTCCGGTGCAGTGCTAGCCCACAGCAGGGCTAAAAGTAGAAGATACACTTACAATTTAGATGCCCATTTCTCCCGGGAGTCCCGGCCAAACCAGACTCCAGATGAGATCCAATCAAAGAAAGTTTTGTGAAACAATCACTAGAGGGCGCTGTTAAATAAAATACATGATTAATACTTAAAACACCTATTACAAAAATTAGTAATATACAAGCACCATATGATATGGTATGTATCCTTGTGGGGACAATATATGGTTATTTGCTCCTTTTAACAATGATTTGTTAGATCCTTCCTAGATATTACATGTGTATATAAACAAGTAAAATATCCCTAAAAATATTAAAGCAGCACCTCTTAACACAAATATCATAAGCGCAAATGTGTATCAAACTAAGAACAAACCAATGTGTAAAAACACATAAGAGGGCGCTAGTATGTCTGGTGACACCGTGAAAAAACAAAAAACAACAAATATAATATACCTAGGTGTGGATGAATACTACAAACTGAATGCAATCAAAATATAATTATATAAGAATTGCTAATAATAATGATAATAATAGAAAGTGACACCTCATTAAATTTGCATAGTGAAATAGTCCAAATTTTATCATAAATAGTCTAATGGATCACCAGAAGTCCACAACAAATTCCAACAAGTGGATTCGGTTTCCAAATGGCTGTAAGGATGATCCTCTCCTCCGATGTGAAATCAGTGATCTGTATAAATTACAAATAGAAAAGGACGACCATTGTGTGTATCGATAGTTCAAAAGACCCCACACATGCAGCCCACTCTAATCCAGGGTACTCACACTTTGGCTGAGCACACCAGTGTGCTTGTGGATACGATCTGGTTATCTGAGCCAACCAGCTTGCTCTTTCACAGGCAGCGTTCTCCTCGCAGCAGCTGTACACCAGCTGTACACCAGCAGACTTTTTGTAACTTCACGGCAGTATGGTAATGAGCACCTTGCTTGATAAGGAATGGCGGACAATGATTTAAAAACACAAAACTTCTTTAATCATTGGTATTAGAAAAATCCTTCATATACAAGCAGGTGGAAAGTGTACACAGATTAAAAATTGCTACGCGTTTCTCAGCACTATCGGCTGTTTCCTCAGGCATAAAACAATACACATTTAAACCGGCTTTATAGTGCCGCTCATTACCATACCTCTAATCACTTTAAGGTGTGTGTATAAACGGACCAATGAGATCCTGTCTCATATGTGTCCACACCCAGCGATCATTCTACCTGTTCGTTAACCTTAATATATTAGTGCATATAAATATCAAAAATAAAAATAAAATATCTCATAAATGCTAAAAAATCACATATAGAACCCCTTATTTATATATCTATTGGGATCGTTGTTATTTAATAGTTTTTCTAACCCATAGATTTATTTAGTTATATTATAACTGACTATGTAGTATTTTAGAATGACATGAATGGTTAATGCAGTCTGATAAATCCAATGGAGACTTCGCGGTCTTCCTTTAAATTGCATACAGTTCTCCAATGTGTCAAAAACAATTGTATATATATACTAAAAATTACCGTCATTATATTACTACCTACAGAGAAAATTTGCTCCTACTAGCCTTTTTGTGGGAACATATTCGCATATTCACTGACTAATATGTTAAAGGGGCATATTTACTTAGAAGGTGCACAAACCTCTATATCTAACCCATATGTACTTGCTTTTATAGACCATTAGAGGGTGTTCTAATATAGTAATATATACAATAGAGAAGCAGTTGATGACCTATTAGATCTTAGATGTATACCTAATATAAAACAAACAAAACCAAACGGCATTATTTAAATGACTATCAAATTATTAAATTATTTGTTCTAAGCCACTATTATCTGTTAACCTATGCATGATGGATAAATACATGATATCTTAGATTTTTCAAATTGCGTCTATGATCCAATGAGACATATTTACAAAAACGTTTCCAATATGGTCTAATAAATTATATTTTAAACTTGTGACTATAATGAAAAGGTGTTATAGTGTCACTAATGATTATTTAAAAGTATGTTGAACAATTATTTGAATATAAAATGTGACAGTTCAAAAGTATTTTAAATTTAGTGTGAAGTGTACCTACCTAATAATATGTTCCTTCATAATAATATTGTAGGGACAGATAGCTGTCTATTCATTAGGTATTAAAAATACCATCTTATACTATACCAAGTGTATATAATAACTAATGATTATTTACTAAAACAGGATTATCCTGCCCTTAATACTAATATATATATATAGTATTTTTGATCACCTTTTTGGTAATTGAAATAAGATGACCAAAGTGACTTAAACAATAATAATGATTATGTGACCTATTAAGTGACATACATAAGATAACTAATGAAATATTTCCTATATGCAGAATTATCCTGCTATTAATACTGATAAATATTTAGTATTTTTGATCACCTTTTTAGTGATTAAAATAAGATGACCAATGTGACTTAAAAAATAATGATAAATATGTGACCTATTCAGTGTCATACAAAAGTGACATTTTTAACTATTTCAGTGATTCGTAAATAAACAAATATATGTGAATCTATTACATGATTTACCCAAATGCTGCTGAGTCTATGACCTCATTGAGTCCATCTGGAAACAAAGATCCAAACCTATGGATCCAATAAGTTTCCCTTTGGCGCAATTTACTAAATCTATTATATCTGTTGGAGCAAGGAATGCTTTCTAATGGTGTAATACTGAAGCTACAAGGATCCCCATTATGTTCTTGGATATAATGTCTTGAGACGCTGTGTTTATCTGATTTTTTCTTTATATTTCTAAGATGTTCGCTCCATCTAGTGCGTATGTTACGAGTGGTGCGCCCCAAATACTGTACCCCACATTTGCAAGATAAAACATAGATCACGAAGGTTGAACTACAGTTTAGAAAATTTTTAATTTGATATATTACTCCAGTTGTATGTGCTTTGATGTTTTTTGCTCCATGAGTAATATACTGACACATATGGCACCTTGATTTTCCACATCTAAAAGTGCCTCTAAGATCAGTTCTATTTTTGTGTGTATGTCTAATGGCTTTTTTTGAAATCACTACCTTACTGGGGGCCAAAGTTTGTTTCAAATTAGGTGCTCTCCTAAAAACTATATTAGGATGTGTGCCTAGATTCTTCTTCAGTATAGGATCTCTAAGAAGAATTGGCCAATGTTTATGTAAAGTTTTTTTGATAGCGTTGTGATTAGAATTATATTGGGTAATAAACAACGGTTGTTCAGTGCCATTGGTTAATTTTTTCTTATTCTCTTTATGTAGATCCTTCTTTTTAGACTCTAATATAGTCGACCTATCAATCCTACAGGCTTTCGAATACCCATTGTCTATAATTCTGGCCGGGTATCCTTTTTCTCTAAATCTATCTATTAAAATCTGAGATTGTTCATAAAATTGGTCTTCAGAACTACAATTTCTTTTCATACGGCAAAATTGACTAAATGGAATATTATTCTTCCATTGCTGGTAGTGATTGCTCTTATAATGTAAAAAATTGTTGCAATCAACTGTTTTGAAATAAGTGCTAGTGCATATATTAAAATCCTTGTCCAGAGTTAAAATTAGATCCAAAAATTCAATTGATTTCGATTGCACATTGGAGGTGAACTGTATGCCCATTTCATTATCATTCAAATAACTACAAAATAAATGTGCTTTTTCCTTTCCCCCCTTAAAAACAAATATAAGGTCATCGATGTACCGGCCATAGAACACCAGGTTGCCCCTCCAGTTAGAGTTATAAATATATTTTCCTTCAAAATAACCCATAAATAAATTTGCAAAACTTGGGGCAAACCTGGTGCCCATGGCCGTACCTTTAATTTGCAAATAAAATTCATCTAAAAATTTAAAATAATTATGTTTCAAAATAAAATCAATTAATTCCAACAGATATTCTTTCTGTATAGCAGGCATAAACATATCTTCCTCTAAATAATATCTCACCGCATGTAATCCCAATTCGTGAGATATATTAGAATAAAGGGCACTAACATCTGCAGTTATCCAAATAACATCCTGATCACATTTTACTTTTTCCAATTTTTGCAACAAATCTGTAGTATCTCGTATAAAAGACGGAAGATTTTGAACATATTTCTGCAAAAAATTATCTATATATTCTGACAGTTTGTCGGTCAGACCATTAATTCCCGCTATAATCGGCCTACCAGGTGGTCTTATGGGGTCCTTATGAATTTTCGGAAGATGGTAGTAAAAAGGGATAGATGGATGAATAGGAGTCAGATATCTCCTCTCCTTAGAATTTAATATTCCCTCTTTACTACCAAATTCCAAAATCTGTATGAGTTTTTTAAAAAAAGTAATTGTAGGGTCAGTATCGAGTTTTCTATAATACTCCCTATCATGAAGAATTTTCTGTGCTTCACAGACATAGTCAGTGTAATCTTGAAGGACTATGCCCCCGCCCTTATCAGCCTGTCTTATAACCAAAGAGGAATTATTGGCTAGGGATTTAAGGGCTCTTTCTTCATTCGGCCAGAGTCTTTTTTGGCCTTTGGGGTATTTAGGAATCTTTTCCAGGTCCTCCATGACTAATTGTTGGAATAAATCTATATATGTGACATCCTCTCTAGGTGGATAAAAATTAGAGGATGGTGATAGAGAGGTATGTATATATCCCTCAAACAATTCATCAATTAGCTGATCAGGTTCCACAAATACTATTTGTGTCTGAATATGGCTATCCATAGTATTTGTGAGGATAGGTGTACCCACAATCTCCTTCTTTTTTAATGTTTTCAGGGCAAAATACCTTTGTAAGGCTAACTTTCTAGTATATTTATTTATATCCACGAATAAGTCAAATATCTTATGTGGATTGGGGGGGCAGAATGATAAGCCTCTCCCCAAAATTCTAACTTCGTCATCTGATAATACATGAGACGAAAGGTTAAAAATACCCTTTTTTAATTTCTGTAGTTGCTCTTTTTTTGTGGTGTGCCCTCTACCTCGTCTTCCCCGTTTGGGAAAGGCCTTTTCTTTTTTTGTTGTTGTTGATGTGGTGTGTTTGGGGGACCTATATTCCTCCTCCATAGTGGGGCCAGATTGCGCACCCCTAAAAAATCTGCATTAGATGTGGAAGGGATTTCAGTTCTCTGTTGGTTACTACTGCCCTGGGGATTATTAGAGTTTGATCTCCCCAAGCCCTCTCTTTTGGAGTGATCCTGAAGTTGCTCAAACCTATTTTGTAGGGGAATATAGTTGGGATTAGGATACTGCTCCCTATTGTACATATGTGAATTGTGCCCCTTTAACATATTAGTCAGTGAATATGCGAATATGTTCCCACAAAAAGGCTAGTAGGAGCAAATTTTCTCTGTAGGTAGTAATATAATGACGGTAATTTTTAGTATATATATACAATTGTTTTTGACACATTGGAGAACTGTATGCAATTTAAAGGAAGACCGCGAAGTCTCCATTGGATTTATCAGACTGCATTAACCATTCATGTCATTCTAAAATACTACATAGTCAGTTATAATATAACTAAATAAATCTATGGGTTAGAAAAACTATTAAATAACAACGATCCCAATAGATATATAAATAAGGGGTTCTATATGTGATTTTTTAGCATTTATGAGATATTTTATTTTTATTTTTGATATTTATATGCACTAATATATTAAGGTTAACGAACAGGTAGAATGATCGCTGGGTGTGGACACATATGAGACAGGATCTCATTGGTCCGTTTATACACACACCTTAAAGTGATTAGAGGTATGGTAATGAGCGGCACTATAAAGCCGGTTTAAATGTGTATTGTTTTATGCCTGAGGAAACAGCCGATAGTGCTGAGAAACGCGTAGCAATTTTTAATCTGTGTACACTTTCCACCTGCTTGTATATGAAGGATTTTTCTAATACCAATGATTAAAGAAGTTTTGTGTTTTTAAATCATTGTCCGCCATTCCTTATCAAGCAAGGTGCTCATTACCATACTGCCGTGAAGTTACAAAAAGTCTGCTGGTGTACAGCTGGTGTACAGCTGCTGCGAGGAGAACGCTGCCTGTGAAAGAGCAAGCTGGTTGGCTCAGATAACCAGATCGTATCCACAAGCACACTGGTGTGCTCAGCCAAAGTGTGAGTACCCTGGATTAGAGTGGGCTGCATGTGTGGGGTCTTTTGAACTATCGATACACACAATGGTCGTCCTTTTCTATTTGTAATTTATACAGATCACTGATTTCACATCGGAGGAGAGGATCATCCTTACAGCCATTTGGAAACCGAATCCACTTGTTGGAATTTGTTGTGGACTTCTGGTGATCCATTAGACTATTTATGATAAAATTTGGACTATTTCACTATGCAAATTTAATGAGGTGTCACTTTCTATTATTATCATTATTATTAGCAATTCTTATATAATTATATTTTGATTGCATTCAGTTTGTAGTATTCATCCACACCTAGGTATATTATATTTGTTGTTTTTTGTTTTTTCACGGTGTCACCAGACATACTAGCGCCCTCTTATGTGTTTTTACACATTGGTTTGTTCTTAGTTTGATACACATTTGCGCTTATGATATTTGTGTTAAGAGGTGCTGCTTTAATATTTTTAGGGATATTTTACTTGTTTATATACACATGTAATATCTAGGAAGGATCTAACAAATCATTGTTAAAAGGAGCAAATAACCATATATTGTCCCCACAAGGATACATACCATATCATATGGTGCTTGTATATTACTAATTTTTGTAATAGGTGTTTTAAGTATTAATCATGTATTTTATTTAACAGCGCCCTCTAGTGATTGTTTCACAAAACTTTCTTTGATTATACTCTATCCTAGCTTTGCTTTGTATTTTAGAGGAGCAGCTTTATAACTTCAACCATTTGGCTCATATTTGAGCAGAAAGGATCTATATTTACATAGATACTAATATGCTATCAGCTCAAGAACGTATCAATAGGAGAAATTCCTTTAATCCCCCTTCGGGTGCAGAAGGGGACAGTCCAGGCCCCCTAGTGATTAAAAGTATTGATACTCTGTTCTCCAAATTAGGAGAATTACTTAAGAATGAACATAGACACTGGTGGGACCTGGACTGTCTCAAGAAATATAAGGAAAAGGGGCAAATCCCAAGGGGTCTTAGAATCTCTAAACATTGCTCCTTTAAGAATGATCCGGATTTAACAAAGAAATGGTATGAGATTTTAGATCAATCATCTTTTAATTTGATAGACTTACTCATTGAACACAGGCAAAAATTAGTAAATGCCCTAGAATTAGAAATTGATGTGGTACAAAAAGAATTGGAGCCTATGAAGGAACATTCTGAGTACCATAGACTCAATACTGAGACTATTAAAATAGTAGATGAGTACCAAAATGAGATTATAAGAGTCAAAAATGGTAAATTCAAGAGAGATGAGGAGGACTATGCTGAAGGCACAGTATATTCCTATAATAAAAAAACACCTGAGAAAAGAGACAACAATAATGGGTGGACAGTAGTCCAACATAAAAAGAATAGGAATTTTATAAAAAATCAGTTTGGTAACAAAAACTCCTCATCTCATTCTTATAGCAATACATCAACACACCAACATAGTCATTTTGGGGTTAGAGATGAGTCCCATAATAGGAATTCATCTCATAATTATTCAAAAAGAGATGAGCAATATCAATCCGGATATTCTAAGAGAGATGAGCAATATCAATCCGGATATTCTAATCAGACACACAATTCACATATGTACAATAGGGAGCAGTATCCTAATCCCAACTATATTCCCCTACAAAATAGGTTTGAGCAACTTCAGGATCACTCCAAAAGAGAGGGCTTGGGGAGATCAAACTCTAATAATCCCCAGGGCAGTAGTAACCAACAGAGAACTGAAATCCCTTCCACATCTAATGCAGATTTTTTAGGGGTGCGCAATCTGGCCCCACTATGGAGGAGGAATATAGGTCCCCCAAACACACCACATCAACAACAACAAAAAAAGAAAAGGCCTTTCCCAAACGGGGAAGACGAGGTAGAGGGCACACCACAAAAAAAGAGCAACTACAGAAATTAAAAAAGGGTATTTTTAACCTTTCGTCTCATGTATTATCAGATGACGAAGTTAGAATTTTGGGGAGAGGCTTATCATTCTGCCCCCCCAATCCACATAAGATATTTGACTTATTCGTGGATATAAATAAATATACTAGAAAGTTAGCCTTACAAAGGTATTTTGCCCTGAAAACATTAAAAAAGAAGGAGATTGTGGGTACACCTATCCTCACAAATACTATGGATAGCCATATTCAGACACAAATAGTATTTGTGGAACCTGATCAGCTAATTGATGAATTGTTTGAGGGATATATACATACCTCTCTATCACCATCCTCTAATTTTTATCCACCTAGAGAGGATGTCACATATATAGATTTATTCCAACAATTAGTCATGGAGGACCTGGAAAAGATTCCTAAATACCCCAAAGGCCAAAAAAGACTCTGGCCGAATGAAGAAAGAGCCCTTAAATCCCTAGCCAATAATTCCTCTTTGGTTATAAGACAGGCTGATAAGGGCGGGGGCATAGTCCTTCAAGATTACACTGACTATGTCTGTGAAGCACAGAAAATTCTTCATGATAGGGAGTATTATAGAAAACTCGATACTGACCCTACAATTACTTTTTTAAAAAAACTCATACAGATTTTGGAATTTGGTAGTAAAGAGGGAATATTAAATTCTAAGGAGAGGAGATATCTGACTCCTATTCATCCATCTATCCCTTTTTACTACCATCTTCCGAAAATTCATAAGGACCCCATAAGACCACCTGGTAGGCCGATTATAGCGGGAATTAATGGTCTGACCGACAAACTGTCAGAATATATAGATAATTTTTTGCAGAAATATGTTCAAAATCTTCCGTCTTTTATACGAGATACTACAGATTTGTTGCAAAAATTGGAAAAAGTAAAATGTGATCAGGATGTTATTTGGATAACTGCAGATGTTAGTGCCCTTTATTCTAATATATCTCACGAATTGGGATTACATGCGGTGAGATATTATTTAGAGGAAGATATGTTTATGCCTGCTATACAGAAAGAATATCTGTTGGAATTAATTGATTTTATTTTGAAACATAATTATTTTAAATTTTTAGATGAATTTTATTTGCAAATTAAAGGTACGGCCATGGGCACCAGGTTTGCCCCAAGTTTTGCAAATTTATTTATGGGTTATTTTGAAGGAAAATATATTTATAACTCTAACTGGAGGGGCAACCTGGTGTTCTATGGCCGGTACATCGATGACCTTATATTTGTTTTTAAGGGGGGAAAGGAAAAAGCACATTTATTTTGTAGTTATTTGAATGATAATGAAATGGGCATACAGTTCACCTCCAATGTGCAATCGAAATCAATTGAATTTTTGGATCTAATTTTAACTCTGGACAAGGATTTTAATATATGCACTAGCACTTATTTCAAAACAGTTGATTGCAACAATTTTTTACATTATAAGAGCAATCACTACCAGCAATGGAAGAATAATATTCCATTTAGTCAATTTTGCCGTATGAAAAGAAATTGTAGTTCTGAAGACCAATTTTATGAACAATCTCAGATTTTAATAGATAGATTTAGAGAAAAAGGATACCCGGCCAGAATTATAGACAATGGGTATTCGAAAGCCTGTAGGATTGATAGGTCGACTATATTAGAGTCTAAAAAGAAGGATCTACATAAAGAGAATAAGAAAAAATTAACCAATGGCACTGAACAACCGTTGTTTATTACCCAATATAATTCTAATCACAACGCTATCAAAAAAACTTTACATAAACATTGGCCAATTCTTCTTAGAGATCCTATACTGAAGAAGAATCTAGGCACACATCCTAATATAGTTTTTAGGAGAGCACCTAATTTGAAACAAACTTTGGCCCCCAGTAAGGTAGTGATTTCAAAAAAAGCCATTAGACATACACACAAAAATAGAACTGATCTTAGAGGCACTTTTAGATGTGGAAAATCAAGGTGCCATATGTGTCAGTATATTACTCATGGAGCAAAAAACATCAAAGCACATACAACTGGAGTAATATATCAAATTAAAAATTTTCTAAACTGTAGTTCAACCTTCGTGATCTATGTTTTATCTTGCAAATGTGGGGTACAGTATTTGGGGCGCACCACTCGTAACATACGCACTAGATGGAGCGAACATCTTAGAAATATAAAGAAAAAATCAGATAAACACAGCGTCTCAAGACATTATATCCAAGAACATAATGGGGATCCTTGTAGCTTCAGTATTACACCATTAGAAAGCATTCCTTGCTCCAACAGATATAATAGATTTAGTAAATTGCGCCAAAGGGAAACTTATTGGATCCATAGGTTTGGATCTTTGTTTCCAGATGGACTCAATGAGGTCATAGACTCAGCAGCATTTGGGTAAATCATGTAATAGATTCACATATATTTGTTTATTTACGAATCACTGAAATAGTTAAAAATGTCACTTTTGTATGACACTGAATAGGTCACATATTTATCATTATTTTTTAAGTCACATTGGTCATCTTATTTTAATCACTAAAAAGGTGATCAAAAATACTAAATATTTATCAGTATTAATAGCAGGATAATTCTGCATATAGGAAATATTTCATTAGTTATCTTATGTATGTCACTTAATAGGTCACATAATCATTATTATTGTTTAAGTCACTTTGGTCATCTTATTTCAATTACCAAAAAGGTGATCAAAAATACTATATATATATATTAGTATTAAGGGCAGGATAATCCTGTTTTAGTAAATAATCATTAGTTATTATATACACTTGGTATAGTATAAGATGGTATTTTTAATACCTAATGAATAGACAGCTATCTGTCCCTACAATATTATTATGAAGGAACATATTATTAGGTAGGTACACTTCACACTAAATTTAAAATACTTTTGAACTGTCACATTTTATATTCAAATAATTGTTCAACATACTTTTAAATAATCATTAGTGACACTATAACACCTTTTCATTATAGTCACAAGTTTAAAATATAATTTATTAGACCATATTGGAAACGTTTTTGTAAATATGTCTCATTGGATCATAGACGCAATTTGAAAAATCTAAGATATCATGTATTTATCCATCATGCATAGGTTAACAGATAATAGTGGCTTAGAACAAATAATTTAATAATTTGATAGTCATTTAAATAATGCCGTTTGGTTTTGTTTGTTTTATATTAGGTATACATCTAAGATCTAATAGGTCATCAACTGCTTCTCTATTGTATATATTACTATATTAGAACACCCTCTAATGGTCTATAAAAGCAAGTACATATGGGTTAGATATAGAGGTTTGTGCACCTTCTAAGTAAATATGCCCCTTTAACATATTAGTCAGTGAATATGCGAATATGTTCCCACAAAAAGGCTAGTAGGAGCAAATTTTCTCTGTAGGTAGTAATATAATGACGGTAATTTTTAGTATATATATACAATTGTTTTTGACACATTGGAGAACTGTATGCAATTTAAAGGAAGACCGCGAAGTCTCCATTGGATTTATCAGACTGCATTAACCATTCATGTCATTCTAAAATACTACATAGTCAGTTATAATATAACTAAATAAATCTATGGGTTAGAAAAACTATTAAATAACAACGATCCCAATAGATATATAAATAAGGGGTTCTATATGTGATTTTTTAGCATTTATGAGATATTTTATTTTTATTTTTGATATTTATATGCACTAATATATTAAGGTTAACGAACAGGTAGAATGATCGCTGGGTGTGGACACATATGAGACAGGATCTCATTGGTCCGTTTATACACACACCTTAAAGTGATTAGAGGTATGGTAATGAGCGGCACTATAAAGCCGGTTTAAATGTGTATTGTTTTATGCCTGAGGAAACAGCCGATAGTGCTGAGAAACGCGTAGCAATTTTTAATCTGTGTACACTTTCCACCTGCTTGTATATGAAGGATTTTTCTAATACCAATGATTAAAGAAGTTTTGTGTTTTTAAATCATTGTCCGCCATTCCTTATCAAGCAAGGTGCTCATTACCATACTGCCGTGAAGTTACAAAAAGTCTGCTGGTGTACAGCTGGTGTACAGCTGCTGCGAGGAGAACGCTGCCTGTGAAAGAGCAAGCTGGTTGGCTCAGATAACCAGATCGTATCCACAAGCACACTGGTGTGCTCAGCCAAAGTGTGAGTACCCTGGATTAGAGTGGGCTGCATGTGTGGGGTCTTTTGAACTATCGATACACACAATGGTCGTCCTTTTCTATTTGTAATTTATACAGATCACTGATTTCACATCGGAGGAGAGGATCATCCTTACAGCCATTTGGAAACCGAATCCACTTGTTGGAATTTGTTGTGGACTTCTGGTGATCCATTAGACTATTTATGATAAAATTTGGACTATTTCACTATGCAAATTTAATGAGGTGTCACTTTCTATTATTATCATTATTATTAGCAATTCTTATATAATTATATTTTGATTGCATTCAGTTTGTAGTATTCATCCACACCTAGGTATATTATATTTGTTGTTTTTTGTTTTTTCACGGTGTCACCAGACATACTAGCGCCCTCTTATGTGTTTTTACACATTGGTTTGTTCCAGATGAGATCCAACTGGCTGCCTGCGCACTGAAATTTTTGGCGCGACTGAGCCAGCAAAAAAAAAAAGAAAACGTAATAAAAAAAAGTGCTCCCTCTGCTGGCCGCCCATACAAATAGCCCAATTAGCACACTAAATAGTGTGCGATTAAGAGAGGTATAGGCTCAGTTATGGGCTGCACTGCAAGCATAGAGGAAAAATATGCAAATTTGTATGACAGGCTATACTTCTCTACCGCACGTGCGGTAGAGAAGTATAATAGAGCATAGATGTATATAAAAGGTGGGTTTTTTTTAAATAAAACTTGACAGTCTAGACTAGAAAAATTTTGGCTGAATAAATATAATTTTTCCAATAGGAGAAATTATATTTATTCATCCAAATAAATTATTTTCTTTCTTTTTCCCCCCTTTTATTTGGGTGTTCACGTGCGGGAGTGCTCAAATGGAGGAGCCTCCACTGCATGAGCAAAAGCACTAAATAGCACATAATCTGGCCCTATGTGTCTTTAAATGGACATGAAAGTTAGAATTAAACTTTCGTGCTTCGAATAGCATACAATTTTAAGATGCTATATAGTTCACTTCTGATATCAAATTTACTTTTTCTTTTGGTATTCTTTGTTGAAAAACATATATAGGTAGGCCAAGGAGCAGTAATGCACTCCTGGGAGCTAGCTGGTCATTGGTGGCTACACATATCTGGTGGCTCACCAGATGTGTTCAGCTAGGTCCCAGTAGTGTGTTGCTGCTCTTGAGATGAATGCAACTATGTATTAAACCCATATTTTCATGTTGGGTTAGCGAACATGAGAATATGCGATTGAGTTTGCTCATGAGTAGGACGTTTATTTGTTTTCCTCTTTTTTTTCTCTATTGACTCCTATGGGGGAATACGTGAACGCACATGCAATATCCTAAGTTCGGCTTTTAATGCTCGTTGGGTTAGCACACAAGTGAAAACAGTTTACTTTTAACTCATAAATTGAGCGCAACCCAACATGCGCAAAAAAGTTTACTTCTAGAGCAGTTAACGCTCCAGCGGGAGCTTTAAATAGAACTCCACTCGTAATCTGGACCTAAGTCCCTATAAAGCACTTCTCAATCTTCTTAATTTTAATAGGTAACACTGAATAAGGGCTGAAAGAAAATGGAAGCAATCTATGGCTCCCAAAACAATGGACATTCTTCTTGTGTAAAAAGTTAATACATGAATCAAAATAATAATAACTAAATTGGACAACAGGTGAAAAAGTGGAAATGGATACAAAATACCACATACCCTATTTGTCCAAGACAATAGCTCCGTCATTTGTTAAAATATAAGAACAAAGCAGGAAAAATTGGAGATATTTAGTAATGCTTCTCTAAAATGTTTACATCCCTATATTGCAAAAGGAAGCATGCCAGTAAGGGTAATCTAGTATTTGTAGAAAAATATCCTTTAAACAAGAATGAATTAAAGTGTTTTGGTTGTTTGACAACTAAAAAACATTGGAGGGAGTCTTAGCTAGTTTTTGTACCAATGGATAACCTTTGGTTTAAAAGAGTGATTTATAAATGTCATATTTAACAATTATAAATATAATTTTTAAATGGAGCTTATAGTTAACAGATATGTGCATTGTTTTAAAATAAAAAAAAATCTATAAGTAGATCATCTGAATACAATACTTGTTTGTGAACACATTTTACCTGAACTTTAATGGAACAAATAATGAACTAATACAAAATATAACATGATAAAACATGTACAGTTCAAAAATATTTAACATTCAGATAACATAAAAGATAAGATACCCGACTTGCAGTGACAAGGTCCTGAGTTCAGGTTTCTGTGTAATTTTATGTATCAGTTGTAATACTGTAAAAACTATGGAATTCTATTAATACTAAATTTAAAAGGTTGCATACTAGATAATTCTATTTGCCAAAAAAAAAAAAAAGTTGTTTAACCTCATATAGCCCAACAGGAATTTATTGTGACATTTTTATAAGCATAAAGGCATTCAATTGAAGCAAAGAAAAATACTTTGAAGAAACACTAAACAAAAATGGTAAACTAGATGATTTTGAACTTTCATGTCTGAAAATAATGTTACAATAAAAACTGCAGCTTTATTTTGTCCAATGAGTATATTGTTTTATGTTTATTAATTTCACTGATTTCCATGTCCCCCAGAACAAAATAATCCTTGCTTACCAATCACAAACTAATATTCAGATATAGCACAAACTCTACCGTTATCCCTTCCTTAAGGTGGTTTAGCACTGATTCAACCTAGTTACTATTGCAAAGAATGCTTCTATCATGATTGTTGATGCAGTACTGATAATCCACCATTTACCAACATGTGACTGCTGAGAATTTTAGAGGGGAGGGTGAAATAAACAACGGCGAAACCTCCCTGGGAAAAAGTAAAACAAGCACAATTTTTAGATGTATTTTACAACTAAATGCAGCAAAATAAATAATGAATGTATATTGCAATAATGTTGCACTTGCAAAAATTAAACATTTTATGCATTGTTGAAATGTTAAATTAATTAATATTATTTTAAGCTTTTACTCAGATGCCCAAAAGAAAAAAGATCATGTTTAGATTGTTGCTTAGCTGTTTGCCACCATGAACATATCAATGTCAAGAAAAAATTGAGAAATATTAGCACTATTGCAAGTTAACATTGCTCATAATGTATCAATTGTGCTTCTGTTTTAGTAAAAGTTCAAAGAGATCATTTAGGGTGCACTTTTGTTGGATAGTGTGGATGCACTAAATCCTTCACAAAACAGGCTTCTACGGTGGCATGCTGAAAAACTCATATATTTCTGTGTGGTTGACGCTCTCCTTCACATGACAGCATTATTGGTGCTCATGCTAATCACATTACAAAGCAGTAATAGGTTCCTCAAGGCAACGCCATATCCATATAGAGAAACCTCAAGCAGGCACTCAAATAAATAAAAGGCACCTACGATTAGATTCCAAGTGGATTTATTTTCTGGATACTGTGACCCTCTAAGGGAATAAACTACATGATAGACTATGGATGCTTTAATTAGTGATGGAACTAAGGCTCTCCTTAGAGAATAATATTCAGATGGATTTACTTTCTGGACAATGTGAATCCTAAGGGTCTACATTTTATGATGGGTTTTGGATGAGTCTTTTAGTTAATCAAATAGTTCCTACCTTACTCCATGAGCTATGAAGCTCATTGAATAATTTTTTGCAGTAGATGATATACAGATATTTGGTTGATATATATAACTATAGACATATTGATCAGGGCAAAAGGTGGCTTCAGTGTTTATTATTAGACATTGATTGCTGTTAAAGTTAGTTTTGTGCCAAATGATTTTATCTTAGTATGCTCGCAAACCTGCATATAGAGAAATGGTCTTATGTTTAGGTGGATTATATTTATAATGGTTTGTGTCTGTGCTGCTGCTGGTGTTTTCAGCTCAGTATGTGACCGGTATGTTGATGTTTACCTAGTTTCTATGGTAATCTGCCGGGGGGGGGGGGGTGATGACATCACTACTGATGTGCTGACCACGTTTGAGCTGCACATTTACAACAGCTGAAGATGCTTGTCTTTTAATTTAAGTAGAATTTTATATTAGTGTATGTCTCATAACATTTTTGATTTTGTTCCATTTGATAAAAGGTCTATGTGGCTATCATTTGGCAATAAAAGCCTTTCTTTCCTAAGATATGGAGAGTCCACAATATCATCAATTACTAGTTATTCCCCAGTAATTCTCTTTGCTTTTGTCAGTGAATGAGGTAAAGTTTGGTGTCTAAAGAAAATGTAATTTCTTTTCACTACAAGCAAGATTTTTGGGTCTAGCTGTAGTCCACCTCTATCTCTGCAGTAGAGTAGTGGTGGCTTTAAAGCAGTTAGAAAGTTGTGAGGTAGTCCTTGCTTGGTTTTCTAACAAATTTGCTGCCCATGGTATAGAAAGTCTGAGTACATTTATTCTGTTTATTCTTTTTCTACAGGTCTCTGTAAGGAGTATGTGTCCTTTCACACCTTGTGAGCTGTCTTCCTGCCGGACAGCTGGAATTGCAGGTAAGTGCTTTTTCTCCCAGGTTGGAGTTTTTTAGCACTTCTCTGATTGTAGATGCAATACTTTATTGGGACAAAATTATCCTTGTTTCTGATATATCTTGGTCAGGATTCAGGCACTGTTGTGACATGGAGACTCATGGGTTAATTTCTATATTTTGTGGGGATTAACCTATGCTATATCTAGTGTAAGGCTTAGTATGGAGAACAGCAGTTTGTTGGGAAACGTTTCACTACAACACTCTCTGCATATGAGTCTTCACTTTCATATGCTAAGGCACTTTTCAGTTTAGCAACCCAACGACCATTTGGTTAAGGAGACTAGGCAGACATATAATATTGTATGTGAGGAAACAATTTTCACTGCGATCATTGGCTGCAGTTTAGTTTTCTGATATATCGGCTCTGTCTGTGGTGGGAAGGTGCTCTTTTGACTGATGGCGAAGTTCCCCTTTAGACGGTCACGTGACTCACTGTGATTCCGTTCTCTGCATATGAACGGAGCAGCGGTCTGTGCCAGACGTGTTTTAGAGTTCTCTCTTCTCCTGTTTGCAGTTTTTATTGTTATCTTTACAGGGTTCAGGTAGGAGCACCTCAGTATATCTGAGGTGTAGAGGTGACCATTTTTTGCGTATAAAAGGTTTTCAAGTTTGTTTCTTTGGGGAACATGTTTTTTCAGTTAAATTTTTTTTCTTAAAGTGACAGTTTTGTTGTTGTTGCTATTTTTGACTATGTGTGCTATAGATATGGAGCAGGAGTCTGCTCTTATAAATATTTGCTTATTATGTTTAGATGCCCAACTTGTTGTCCCTATGCAATTTTGTTCCTCATGCATAGAAAAGACTTTGAAATATAAAGATACACTTTTTTAATGAGCCTAATGTCTCTCAGGATAATGCTGTTCAGGCAATTCCACAGCTTTCTCCTCTAATGTCCCAAGCCTCTATGGCATCACATACAATGCCCTGCAGTTCCTCTCAGCTTCCTGGAAGAGTTTATTTGCCTGCAGATATTGCTGCTCAGGTATCTTCTGCTGTATCTGTGCCATTATCTGTTTTTCCAAAGCTTAAGGGAAAAACGCAAGATGAATATTAGATATTCAGATAGTAAGGTTTCTGCTCCATCTTCTGCTACACAGGTTGCTCTCCCTCATAAGTCTGATTAGGATGATACGTCGGTAGCCTCAGAGGGTGAAATCTCAGATTCGGACAGTATAATCCCTTTAACTGATGCTGAAGTAGTAACCTTCAAATTTAAGCTTGAACACCTTTGTGTATTGTTAAAGGAGGTTTTGGCTACTTTGGATGACTCCGATACTCCTGTCGTTGTCAACCCTAAGAAATCTAGTAAACTTAATAAATACTATGATGTTCCTTCCTATGTGGAAGTGTTTTTTGTTCCAGACCGTGCAACAGAGATTATTTCACAGAAATGGGAGAAGCCAGGGATTCCTTTCTCCCCGTCTACCGTCTTTAAAAAAAAAATATGGGGGGGGCGGAGCCAACTGCAGAGCTGACTGGATGTGTGGATAGGGAGCTCCCACTATCAACCAGTATATTTTCCTTTAAAATCCCCTTTATAATTAGATAAACCCCTTCAAATGTATCCCATTTACTGCCTCAGTCATATAGCCACATTAACATTTTCGTTTTCTTTTCTTTTTCCTATTCAAATAACTTTTTTTCTCTCCGTTACTTCTGCCCTGCTCATCACCCTTATATATCCCCAACACCGCTCCTGGGAAGCAACTAAACAGTATTGCGGAGTGCCAGTCCGGCATCCTACCTACTTCTCTCTATTTCCCCAGCCTCTCCGGAGTCTCCGGTCGCTAATCGGGGACTAGACAGACCACAGTACATCACCTGGGATCCTCGGAGTCTCGCTGCGCTTCTAAGAGAAAGCCCGCGAACGGCGGCCATCTTGGTTGTACAGCCGTTCCTTCTACAGCACTGCAGCGCGATCCGGGTGTCCCTCTGCAACACAGAGAATCCCTCTCACCTCGGCACTTCTGCCTCCGCTTGCCTCTCTGTCCTCGGACTGCCCTGTGGGGCCAGCTGGCGAATTTGAACTCTGGGTAAGAGAGACTTATAGCACATTTAAGGATTGAGACTTTGCACCAGTTACATAATAAAACTGAATGGAGGCATATACCTTGCAAGCCCCTCAGAATCTTGCCATATAAGCCCAATAACCTACTTACTAAAAAATAAGAAAAAAAAAAATCCATTATAGCCTCAGATTGCCATCCACCTTCATAGGGGCCATTACAGCAGACTTTATATCGGCCAGAAGCAGCTCTCAGAACACACTGTCCCACTCAGGAGGACTGCTGGATCAAGTTCTTTTTTCTTTTTTTCTTTTAGTTGTGTTCATGCTCTTTTTCTGCCCTACATAGTTTGTGTACCTGCACTTGCTGAGACTACCTTCATACTTACCACTTACCCAGACCTCGCAGGGTATCATACCCATATAACCCATAACTCCAGCCTAAAATCAAGCAGGCATAACATTCTACCCTATTCACACCTTGTGAGATCCTAATTAGAGGCCCCAAAAGCTATATTTCCTCTACTGTACAGAGACCTAATGCCCACAAACTGACCCTGTATAATACTCCACAGTAAGCTCCTGATTAACACTTCAGGAACAGGATCGCATTACTTCTTTTCTCCTGGTGTGACAAAGACCCCTCTCCTCCCTTTCCCGCAGGTAATTAGCTGTGGGTCATATCCACTATCCTTTTGCCGGTCTCGCCAAGAGGTGGTAACACCCCAGGAGAGGGGCCCTCATCCAATTATCTATCTTCTGAGACATTCCTTGCTGGCGCACTTGACCACCTGAAAATCTAATATCTACACTCCATTTCAATAAAAAATCTAGAGTAAAAATGGAGGGCTAAGGCCCTATGCCTTATAGGTGTCAGCTTCTCACCCCCTCAGCCGAATGCCATAACAGGGACACTCATTCCTAAAATACAGATACCTATTTCTTCACATTATGGCGCACTCAGTTAAAAGGAAACCGAAACACCAAGAAAATCCTAAGAGGACTCTTACTGACCACTTCCATAGCAAACAATTATCAGACCCGGAATTGTCAGAGGAAGATTCTAGAGACTCAACAGTCCTAACTTCAGAACATACTAGATCTGACGTCTCCCGTAAGGACAAAACAGCCCTATCACAGTCTACATTCCTAGAAACCATTAAAATACTAACTGATAAAATGGACACTCACTACTCATCTCTCAGACAAGACTTACGCCAGTCTGTGAGTGAATTGAAGCGAGAAATATCCTCACTTGGTGAGAGAACAGAGATTTTGGAGAAAAAGCACGAAGACTTAGCTACTGACCACTCCAACCTCTTATCTTACTCACAGAGCCTGGCGGAACAAATTTCGGATCTGGAGACCAAACTAGCGGATCTAGAAGATAGGTCTCGCCTTAATAATCTTCGGATTAGAGGCATACCTGAAAGTGTCTCCTCCTCGGATCTTCAAAACTACCTGACCTCTTTATTTAAGGCTCTCTTAAATACGACAGCTGACCAAGACCTCCTAATTGATAGAGCTCACAGGGCCACACGCCCCCGCAACTCTACAGCTGACACCTCTAGAGATGTTATTGTACGTCTGCATTACTATACCACTAAGGAGAAAATGATGCGAGCTTCCTTTACCAACAAACCTTTCAAGGAACCCTACCAGGATTTACAAATCTTTCCAGACCTTTCCGTACACACATTGGCCAAGAGGAGAACTTTTCACCAGTTCACCTTAGCCCTAAGACACAACAAAATTAAATACAGATGGGGATATCCTGTCAAGCTTTTTGTTCAATTCCAGGATCGCTCCTACACAATTTCATCCCTAGAGCAGGGCATGAAGCTACTGAATACCCTGGAACTTTCGAGGGTTACTGACCCGCTCCCCAAGCCCCAGGGAAACATGGATACTCTGAATACATCAGCCCCAACATGGCGCCCTCAGAATTCGGCTGTTCAGCACCAGGAGTCAGAGCAGCCCTAACAGGACTCGGGTCCCTCTCTCCTCAGGCCATGGCCTGCTTGTTCTCTTTTCTTCTGGTTTAGAAGCCTGTGACCCTGATACACTGGAGATACGCAAGGAGAAGAGGAGTGCACCAACGGGTACATATCTTACTCTCTCTTCACTCCTCTCTCCTCACTCTCCTCACTCTCCCCCGGCAAGACATTCTTCCTGCTGGTCTCCTCACAGGTAAACTAAGAGCTCACAAACGGGTACTTACCTTACTCTATTTTAGCTCTTGGTCTTACATTTATAAGTTTATCATTTTGTTTCTTTTCCTTGTTCACAGAGTTTAAAGTTGTACATGTTATTATTATCGCATGCCTTACTTTTTTCTTATGCTAAACCTCAGAACTACAGTGTACCTTTGATATCAGAGAAGATGACTTTCAAGATGGACACTTATTTGTTTACTAACCAGTAGGTGTATGGGGTTACTAAGCCCCAGAGATTTGGTCTCATTCCCAGATCTCTCCATGGCTACCCTGTGTATATCATGAGATGTCTTTTGCTACCATTCATATACCCTCTCCATATTGCCTGATCCTATAACTGACCATCTGTTATCTCCTCTCTTTATATATGTACTCTTTTCTCTCCCATCCTCGCTTCCTTTTAGGTACACCTGTAAACTCATGCCTCCTTCTCCCTGTCCAATTAACCTATCTATTGTCACTGGGGGGGTGTTGCATATGACACCTCTCTCTCTTATCACATCCTATACTTCATCTTCATCTACCTTGGCTCCCATTCCTTACCCCCTTGATACAGAAATATCTATCTATTCTCCCTCTACCCTACAGTCCATCCCCACGCCCACCCTGCTGGGGGTGATTCTTGTTTTTTTCTTTTTTTTTGGCTCCGCCCCCCCCTATATCTATTTCCATCCGTCATCCATATCAAGCCTCTTACATCTATTAACATAATCTACTTTGCAATTATCCTTGTCATACTAATTTTATCTCCTGATCCTATACCGTCTTGTTTTTAATCCAAAGCGGCTCTGGTCCGCTGTTTCTCCCCTTTCCCACAATCCAATAACACTCAACCCCTCAGACAAGTAGCCGGAATTTTGACCCTGCTTCTACTTGATAAAGGCAACAGACTCAGACCAAGTTCTCACCCTACCCCTCCCCTCTTCCCCTACTTCTACACCCTCCCCTTCTTCCCCTCCCCCTTCCTTTTTTTTTTTTTTTTTCTCTCCCCCTCTCTCCCTCCATTCCCATGGACGGGCTCCATCTCCTCACCCTTAATGTACAGGGACTTAACTCCCCAACTAAACGTAGCCTCCTATTTTCCTTCCTTCATAAAAATCACATAGATATAGCCTTCATTCAAGAGACACATTGGACTCACACACCGGAAATCACTCGTACATCCAGACGATTCCCTACATTATTAGAAGCACCATTTTCCTCAAAGTCCAGAGGTGTAGCCATTTATATAGGTAAAAATGTTACTTTTGACCCGATCTACATTGAATCTGACCCTCAGGCCAGATTTATTATCGCTGTTTGTAAACTGAACTCCCAATTAGTCACCATGCTCAATGTTTATGCCCCAAATACTAGACAATTAAAATTTTTTAGGTCACTCCTTAAGACTATAGCAGCAATTAAGCAAGGTGACCTCATTTTAGGAGGCGACTGCAATCTAATTTGGGATGTTAAGTTAGACAGAATGGGACCCCCACTGACCAGTAGTGACAGAGCTATACACTCTCTCTCTTCCGCCTTTCAACTTCTAATGACACAATACAATCTCTATGATGTTTGGCGGGCCCTACACCCGCAAGACAGGGAATATACGTTCTACTCTCCTCCACACAAGTCACATACACGTATCGATTATTTTTTTACTGAGGCAACCTTCTTAGAAAACATTCACTCCATACTTATCACTTCAGTCTCTTGGTCTGACCATGACTCCATACTTCTCCGCCTGGGTACACTCCCTAGCCCCTCCCCCCGTATTTGGCACATGCAGGACTGGACTATCACAGACCCAACCATCAAAACGGCTTTACAGGCACACATAACTGACTTCCTTTCCCTCAATGACAATAATCACCCCCCTTCTCAGAATTTGTGGGCCACCTTAAAGGCTGTGATGAGAGGGCACCTCATGCAGTATGAATCTGAAGCCCGCTTAAAGCACAAAGCCAGTTTACCTGCCTTGACTACCCAACTCCGAAAATTAAAGATAGACCTCTCCCACTCCTATTCTCAGGCCATTAATGATGAAATCTCTAAAGTCTCGAAACAGATTCAAACTCTAGAACTCAAAAAAGTCCACAATATGATGGAAAAATTTAAGAAAATGTATTACCATCAGGGTAATAAAGCCTTCACTCTCCTAGCCACTAAGCTTAGACACCGTACGGTCCAAGCAAGAATACGGTCCATTCAAACCCCATCTGGTGTTAACGTGTCAGCCCCGAAAGACATAGGAAACTCCTTTAAACAGTATTACTGCTCGCTCTATAACATTGAAACCAATTTGGATTCTCCAGCTGCCACTCTGGAACAAATCTCTACTTCCCTTAACTCTCTCTCACTTCCTTCACTCTCTGAAGAGGCTATCTCCTCTCTCTCTTCCCCACTAACAATCGAGGAAGTTCAGAAAACCATCCAAAATTTAAAACTAGGTAAAGCCCCAGGCCCAGATGGCTTCACAGCTAGGTTTTATAAAACCTTTCTCCCCCTCCTATCCCCTGTTCTACACAGATTCTTTCAAGAGATATTTTCTGGAGCTCCGCTTAAAGCAGAATTCCTAGAAGCAGTCATAATTACAATTTTAAAGCCCGGTAAACCACCCGATCTCTGTAGCAGCTACCGTCCCATTTCATTGATCAATTTAGACACCAAGATTTACGCCAAACTTTTAGCTAGTAGAGCAGCTAAAATTATCCCCCCCTCATAGCCAATGACCAAGTGGGGTTCATTCCAAATAGGGAGGGCTCCGATGCAACCAGAAGAATTCTTGATGTCCTACATACTGCATCACAGAGCACTTCTCCCTTCCTGGCCCTGTCATTAGATGCCGAAAAGGCGTTTGACAGGGTCAGGTGGGATTACTTATGGGAGACCATGAGAGTTTTCCACTTTCCCTCTACTTTTATTTCTGCGGTTAAGGCCCTCTACAACAACCCTTCGGCCATTGTCCGGGGGGTTGGGTTCCAATCTCCCAAATTCACGATCTCAAATGGCACTAGACAGGGATGCCCCTTATCCCCCTCCTGTTCGCTTTATCCATAGAACCTTTAGCCCAATCCATTCGACAAGACCTTAAAATCAGAGGCCTCCCCATTGGCTCCTCTATTCATAAAATTTCCTTATATGCCGATGACATCACCCTGTTTTTAACATCTCCTGAGAAATCCCTCCCTGCAGTATTTAATACCCTACAACTGTTTGTAGACTTGAGCTTTTACAAGCTCAATGTGGCTAAAACAGAGGTACTACCCATAAATGTCCCCCCTGACACTCTCACTGTATTACAAAACACATTCAGCTTCCAATGGAAAACTACTTCCCTCAAGATCCTTGGGGTTCATTTAAGTCCATATCCCACGGTGGTCATTGCATTAAACTACTCAGACAGGCTTGTGGAATTCAGAAGGCTTCTTGAGACTTGGGAGTTCAGAGAGATCTCATGGACAGGTCGCATTGCAGCGATTAAAATGTCCTTCCTCCCCAAGATTACATACCTACTCCGATCCATCCCATATAATATCCCTAGATCGCTCCTTAATAGACTTCAAAGTCTAATAACTGCATATGTATGGAAAGATCGAAGACCCAGAACCTCTGGGCGCACTTTGGAAAAAAAACGATTCCACAGGGCGGCCTAGCTTCACCGAACATAATCTCCTACTATAATGCAGCCAGATTGTCGCATATCCTCCTTTGGAATAACCCTGAAAGACAGCTCGGTTGGTTTACCCTTGAATCCTCATTGCTGCCTTCTGGTCTATGCCTATGTGACTTACTTTGGATCCCTCTTCACCACAGACATGAAATTGACACCCTACACCCCATCTTTAACCACGCATTAAGATTCTGGGACCAGATCAGACACAATCCTGCTATCTCCCCATATCCCTCCCCTTTGCTGACAATTTCTGCTGCGCTTTTCTGTCTCCCGGACTCTCACTATGACTTATGGCCTAATCCACATACACTCCTAGCTATGGACTTTTATGAGAATGGTGTGTGGCTTTCTCATCCCGCACTCTGTGCCAAACTTCAACTCCCTCCTAAGCTTGCCTTTGAGGGGTTCCGCCTGAGCACGTGATTGCGTGCCTAGGGTTACCCAAAATCTTCATTAAGACCTATGACAAAATGGGAGAAGGCCTGGTGGAACACTCATGACTTAAAACACCTACTGTCTTTCCATTACAATCTTCTTACAAATACACATATTCCCCACAAGATCCCGCAACATCGTGCCTGGGAGAGAGAGATCGGGTTCACAGTAACAATAGAAGTCTGGCACCTTAGAATTATGACAACTAAAAAACTTCTGCATTGCGCCACCCTATGGGAGCTTTACTATAAAGTGTTAGTTTGCTGGCACTTAGTCCCAGTCACTCTACACAGGATATACCGATCTCACTCTCCATATTGTTGGAGACATTGTGGAGACATCGGCACAGCACTTCATACCTGGTGGGTATGCCCTAAAATCCAACCCCTTTGGAGGAAAGTCTATGCACTCCTCCTTTCACTGAATCTTACCCCTCCATATACTCCAGAAGTAGCTCTTCTCCACATGCATATGCCTAACCTATCTCCCCCAGGGGAAGCGCTTACAATCTACGTTCTCATGGCTATGAAACTGGCATTGGCCAGAGCCTGGAAGCAAGATGGGCCTCCCTCTCTCTCTCAGGTAATCTCCATTGTACACTTTGTGGGACAAATGGAACAGCACTCTTACAAAGTTTTAGATCAAGTTGACTCCTTTTACGGGATTTGGTCTTCATGGATCGCAAAATTCCCACAGTGGGACACCAAATCCCAAAATACCCCTTGAGAAACCCCTCCTACTCTCCCTCACAATGTATCTTTTTTTTTTTTTTCTCCCTCTTCTCCCCTCCCCCCTCCCATCCCTCCCCTCCCACACCCTCCCCAAGTCTGATTCGCTCATGCCTACATTTTTACATAATACCCATTAATATTGTCTGTCTACTTATTATTTAAAAAAAAAAAAAAAAAAAAAAGCTACTTGTTATATACTTCACACTAACCCCCAAGAAAAAAAAAAATAGACCCTCAGCTCCATATATTATGCATATTATTCTATTTCATGTTCTAATGGTTTATACTTATTTACTTGTTTATCTCTTAAACTGAATTACTGTCGATTTGTATTTGCCATATTGTTAAAGGTTTCAAAGTGTTTGATCTACCTCAGTGTCTCACACATTAGCTGCACAGACGTCCATCAATCAAGCAAACGCTGAGTATCACCTGTGCACAGCTTGCCTGAGGCCACCCAGTGTGCTAACCACTGAAAGTGTTAGCCTGCCTGTCAGCACCGGTTACAATACGGTGCATTTATTTCTGGTAAGCGTTAACAATAATCACCTATTTGGGCTTTTGAGTCAACAATATTACGCTATGTGGCGCCCTCTTTTCTACTTCTAAATCGCATAACTGTTTTGCCTGTGCATTTGTCTCAATAAAAATTTATGATTAAAAAAAAATAAAAAAAAATATGTTGCTGACTCCATTAAAGATTCATGGCGCACGGTGCCTAAAGTAGAAGGGGCCATTTCTACTCTGGCTAAGAGAACTACAATTCCTATAGAGGATAGCTGCTCTTTTAAGGATCCAATAGACAAAAAACTGGAGGCTTATTTGAAGAAGATGTATGTACATCAAGGTCTTCAATGGCAACCTGCAGTTTGTATTGCCACTGTTTCTAAAGCGGCATCTTATTGTTGCGACGACCTGTCTGATTCAATTTTGGTAGAGACTCCTTTGGAGGAGATCCAAGAAAGAATTAAGGCTCTCAAGCTAACCAATTCCTTTATTTCTGATGCTACCATGCAAGTTATTAAACTGGGAGCCAAGATATTTGGCCTCTCTGTGCTAGCCTGCAGGGTATTGTGGCTAAAATCTTGGTCAGTTGATGTTACTTCTAAGTCCAAGCTTCTGGCACTTCCTTACAAGGGTTAGATCTTGTTTGGACCTGGTCTGGCAGAAATAATTTCTGATATTATGGGTGGAAAAGGGTCTTTTCTACCACAAGACAAGAAGAATAGATCTAAAGGACGTCAAAGTAATTTTCGTTCCTTTTGTAACTTCAAAGGAAAGTCTTCATCTCACTCTTCCAAGCAGCAACAGTCCAAGTCTTCTTGGAAACCCAATCAGTCTTAGAACAAGTGGAAGCAATCAAAGAAACCTGCAGTTGAGTCTAAATCAGCATAAAGGGCTTGCACCCGGTCCAGGATCACATCTAGTGGGGGGCAGACTTTCTCTGTTTTATCAAGCATGGATACGAGATGTCCCAGATCCCTGGGCTGTGGACATAGCATCTCAGGGTTACAAAATAGAATTCAAAACTTTTCCTCCCAGGGGCAGATTATACCTCTCAAGATTATCTGCAGACCAGATAAAAAGAGAGGCATTCTTGAATTGCTTTCAGGACCTTTCATCCCTGGGGGTGATAGTTCCAGGAAGGGAACAGGGCCTGGGATTCTATTCAAATCTGTTAGTGGTTCCCAAAAAAGAGGGAAATTTTTGTCCAATTCTAGATCTAAAGTGTCTCAACAAGTTTCTCAGGGTACCATCCTTCAAAATGGAAACATTCGTTCCATTCTTCCCTTGGTCCAAGACGACCATAGACCTGAAGGATGCGTAGCTTCATGTTCCCATTCACAGGGATCAACACAAGTTCCTGAGATTCGTCTTTCTAGACAAACACTTTCAGTTTGTGGCTCTTCTGTTTGGCCTTGCCACAGCTCCCAGAGTTTTCTTAAAGGTTCTGGGGGCTCTACTGGCAGTGATCAGGTCTCAGGGAATTGCGTTAGCGCCATATCTGGACGACATATTGGTTCAGGTGCCATCTTTTCAACAAGCAGACTTTCATACAGAGATCTTGTAATCTTTTCTACATTCCCACGGATGAAAAGTGAATCTGGAAAAGAGTTCCCTTGTTCCAGCTACAAGGGTAGTTTTCTTAGGGACCATAAACGATTCCCTATCTATGAAAATTTTCTGACAGAGGTCAGAAAATCCAAGATTCTTTCATCTTGCCTCTCTCTGCAGTCTACTGTTCGGCCATCAGTGGCTCAATGTATGGAGGTAATTGGTCTGATGGTTGCTTCCATGGACATCATTCCCTTTGCTCGATTCCATTTGAGAGCTCTGCAATTATGCATGCTCAGACAATGGAACAGAGACCATGCGGATCTGTCTCAGAGGATAGATCTAGATCAGTCCACAAGAGACTCTTTCTCAGGGGCATCTGTCTAAGAGTACATGCTTCTGGAGACCTTTCTGGGTGATTGTGACCACAGATGCCAGCCTGCTGAGCTGGGGAGTAGTCTGGGACTTGTTAAAGGCACAGGGACTATGGACTCGGGAGGAGTTGTCTCTCCCCATAAACATCTTGGATTTGAGAGTTATTTACAATCCTCTGATGGCTTGGCCTCAATTGTCCTTAGCCTGGTTTATCATGTTCCAGTCAGACAACATCACCTCAGTGGCTTACATCAACCACCAGGGAGGAACTCAGAGTTCCTTAGCCATGAAGGAGGTGGCTCGGATTGTTCAGTGGGCAGAAGCTCACAATTGCTGCTTATCTGCCATCCACATTCCAGGAGTGGACAACTGGAAAGCGGATTTCCTGAGCAGACAAGCATTTCATTCTGGTGAGTGGGCTCTCCATCTGAAGGTGTTCTCCAGGTTAACCCCTATAATGGGGGGTGCGGGAGTTGGATTTAATGGCGTCTCGACAGAACGTCAAGCTTCCAAGGAATGTTTCAAGGTCAAGAGATCTTCAGGCTGCCCTGATAGACGCTCTGTCATTTCCTTGGCATTTCAGTCTAGCATATCTGTTTCCTCCGTTTGCTCTCCTTCCACAAGTCATTGTTCATATCGAACAGGAGAGAGCATCAGTAATTTTAATAGCTCCTGCATGACCTCACAGGATCTGGTATTCAGAACTAGTAAAGATGTCATCTCTTCCACCTTGGAGGTTGCCTCTGAGGATGGACCCTCTAACTCAGGGTCTATTCCTTATATCCAAATCTCCTTTCTCTGAAGCTGACTGCTTGGAGATTGAACGCTTAGTTCTGTCTAAGCGTGGTTTTTCTGAGTCGGTCATTGATACCATGATTCAGGCTCGCAAGCCTGTTACTAGAAAGATTTACCATAAGGTATGGCATAAACACCTTTATTGTTATGAATCCAAAGGCTACTCTTGGAGTAGGCAAAATAGTAGATTAAGCTGAAGGAGCGCCTAATGGGTAGTAAGGCAAAAGAAATGGTTACCTATTAGAACATATCTGTTTAAAACATATCTATTTAATAGCCAATAAATGTATACAAAAAGATGTCATGGATCCATGCTGTGCACAAAAAATTATACAAAATTCATAAAAAAACAACACAGAAATCATAAAATGTAGTTAAAATACACAATTAAAAAAGACTTATGTTGAACAGGAATTTGTCAGTCAATGATCAAAAAGTGATCTGTTCGAACTGTTTGAATCTCAAATGGAAGATGCAAATCAAAATAATAGTACCATAGGATCAGTAGAACACGTCCTGAGAAAAGGAGTATTCTTCTACTAATGGTTACTAAATAAATGTGCCAGAACAGGATTCTTTTTGGTTTTTAATACTCCAACCACCATGGCTCAATTAGCAGCAGCCTTTCGCCTGAGTTTTCGTAGAAAGTCCGTCACAAAAGGAATTCAGAATTTATACATTAAGGGACATCTCTGGATCTCCACCAAACACTTTTTTTTACCACTTAAAGTTTATATGTTTGAGGATTCAACTAAAACACTTTCACTACATTCAGGATCACCACTTATACTTCGAGTATACATTTGGATTACATTCTCTTCAGTTTAATCACGTATTTTGAAATACCATTTACTACGTTTTTATATATTTTTACATTTTTTTCACTTTTTATCTTTTGAATACATTTTTTCACATTTTTATTTTTCACCCTCAAGGTGTAATACAGGACACCATCACATTTTCATCTTTTGCTGAATCACCTCATATGACTTATCCTATGGTACTATTATTTTGACTTTTTGATCTTTGACTGAGAAATTCCTGTTCAACATAAGTCTTTTTTAATTGTGTATTTTAACTACATTTTACGATTTCTGTGTTGTTTTATATGTATATCGTATAATTTTTTGTGCACAGCATGGATCCATGACATCTTTTTGTATACATTGATTTGCTATTAAATAGATATGTTTTAAACAAATATGTTCTAATCGGTAACCATTTCCTTTGCTTTACTACCCATTAGGCGCTCCTTCAGCTTAATCTACTATTTGGCGCTAACCTTTAGGGCAAGCTAGGGGCCCTTATTCTTTAGGAGCAATAGGAAATTACTTACGCCAAGCGCTGGGAGATACACCTTGCACGATCTACTCTTGGAGTAGGGTCAGGATTCCTAGGATTTTGTCCTTTCTCCAGGAAGTCCTGGAGAAGGGATTGTAAGTCATTTCTCTGAAGGGTCAGATTTCTGCATTATCTATTTTGTTACACAAGTGTCTGGCAGATGCCAGATGTTCAATCTTTTTGTCAGGCCCTGGTCAGAATCAGACCTGTGTTTAAGTCTGTTGCTCCTCCTTGGAGACCTTTACCTTGTTCCTAAAGTTTTGCAGCAGACTCCGTTTAAGCCACTGCATTCCATAGATATTAAGTTGTTATCTAGGAAGGTTTTGTTTCTTATTGCTATCTCCTCTGCTCAGAGAGTCTCGGAACTCTTGGCTTTGCAGTGTGATTCACCTTACCTTATCTTTCATGCTAATAAGGCGGTTCTTCGTACTAAGTTGGGTTTTCTTCCTAAAGTAGTTTCTGATAGAAATATTAATCAGGAAATTGTTGTTCCTTCTCTATGTCCTAATACTTCTTCTCACAAGGAACGTTTGTTGCACAATTTGGATGTTGTGCATGCTCTAAAATTCTACCTACAGGCGACTAAGGATTTTCACCAGTCCTCTGCCTTGCTTGTTTGTTTGTCTGGAAAGCGGAAAGGTCAGAAGGCTACTGCTATTTCTCTTTCCCTTTGGTTGAGAAGTTTAATTAGTTTTGCTTATGAGACTGCTCACCAGCAGCCTCCTGAGAGAATTACAAATCATTCCATGAGGGCTGTCTCTTTTTCTTGGGCTTTCAAAAATGAAGCTTCTGTGGAACAGATTTGCAAGGCTGCAACTTGATCTTCTCTGCGTACTTTTTCCAATTTTTACAAATTTGATACTTTTGCCTCGGCTGAGGCCTCTTTAGGGAGAAACTTTCTTTTCAATGGTGGTGCCTTCTGTCTAGATCTGCCTGTCTTGTTCTCCCTAGTCATCTGTGTCCTCTAGCTTGGGTATTGGTTCCCAATAGTAATCGATGATGTTGTGGACTCTCCATATCTTAGGAAAGAAAACAAAATGTATGCTTACCTGATAAATCTATTTCTTACCGGATATGGAAAGTCCATGACCCCACTCTTAATTTAAGACAGTTATTTTTAACTATACCTCAGACATCTCTACACCTTTGTGTTATTCCTTTTTCCATTTCCCTTTGGTCAAATGACTGGGGATTATGGGTAGGGGAGTGACACTTAACAGCTTTCCTGTGGTGCCCTTTGCCTCCTCCTGCTGGCCAGGAGTGATATTCCCACTAGTAATTGATGATGTTGTGGAATCTCCATATCCGGAAAGAAAGAAATGTGACAGGTAAGCATAAATTTTGTTTTTATATATTTGAGTGCCTGCTTGGGGTTTCTCTATATGGAGATGAATGTGCCTTGAGGAACCTATTGCTACTATATATATATATATATATATATATATATATATATATATATATATATATTTATTTATTTATATACAGTCATGGAGGCCGATTTATCATGAGTCTGGCGGACATCATCTGTTGTAGCGATCATGTCTGCCAGACATCGATAAATGCCGACCGCATAAGCTGGTGAACTGCTTGTGCAATGCCACCCCCTGCAGATTTGTGGCCAATCGGCTGTTAGCGCGGGTGTCAATCAACCTGATCGTATGAGAATGGACAGATTGCTCAGGAGTCTGAAGGCTCGAGCGGAAATAGATGTATTTGGCAATATTCGGGCCATGATAAATGGCCACAAATATTGGCACCCCTGCATTTCTGTCAGATAATGCACCACTTCGCTCAGAAAACTGTTGCAATTACAAATGCTTAGGCATTCTCATGTTTATTTATTTTGTTTGTATTGATATCACACAAAAAAGTGGAGGAAAAAAAGCCAAATCTGACACATTTCATGCCAATCTCCAAAAATGGACTGGAAATAATTATTGGCACCCTTAATTTAATATTTGGTAGCACACCCCTTCTTGTAACAATCAATGAGTTGCTCACACCTCTCTTCAGGAATTTTGGACCACTCTTCTTTCGCCAACTGCTCCAGGTCTCTCAGATTGGAAGGGTTCCTTTTCCCAACTGCTGTTTAGTACTCTTCAGCGCTTTATCTTAAACCATTTCTGGGTGTTTTTTGATGTGTGCTTTAGGTCATTGTCCTTCTGTAAGACCCATGACCTCTGAAGGAGACTCAACTTTCTGACACTGGGCCCTACATTGCACCACATAATTTTTTGGTAGTCTTCAGATTTCATAATGCCATGCACACAGTCAATATATCCAGTGCCTGAAGCAGCAAAGCAACCCCAAAACATCAGTGAACCTCCACCATATTTGACTGTAAGAACTGTATTCTTTTTTTTTTAAAAGCCTCATTTCTTTTTCTGAATACAGTAGAATGATGGGCTTTACCAAAAAGCTGTAATTTTGTTTCGCCTGTCCACAGCACATTCTCCCAAAATAATTTTGGCTTCCTCAGGTAAGTTTTGGCAAACTAAAAAATCTGGCTTTTTTATGTTTCTGTGTCAGCAGTGGAGTCCTCTTCAGTCTCCTACCGTAGTGTCCCTTTTTACATAGATGGTGAAGTATAGTGCGAGCTGACACATTTGTACACTGTACCTGAATGTCAGCTTGAATTTGTCTGGAAGTTGATTGAGGTTCTTTATCCACCATTCGAAAAATCCTTTGTTGCAATCTTTGATCAATTTTTCTTTTTGTCCACGTCCAGGGAGATTAGCTACACTGCCATGGGCTGTAAACTTCTTGACAATGTTGGGCACATAGGACACAGGAACATTAAGATCTCTGGAGATGAACTTCTAACCTTGAGATTTCCATGCTTTTCCACAATTTTTTGTTCTCCATGCTCAGTGTGGCACACAAAGACACACAACAGAAACCTTGAGTCAATTTTTCACCATTTTAATTAGTTGTGATTTCTATATTGTCAGCACCTGTTAATTGATGCAGATGAGTTTAATTACAAATTACAGGAGCATCACAAACTTGGAATGCAATTATTTCTTAACATTTTGAGAAGGGGCCAATAATTTGGCCAGTCGATTTTTGGAGTTTTGTGTGGAATGTGTCAGTATTGACTTTTTTTCTCCACTTCTTTTTGTTATACCAATACAAACAAAATTTATAAACATGAGAATGCCTAAACATTTGTAATATTTCTGGGCAAAGTGGTGCATTATCTGACAGACATGTAGGGGTGACAATTGACCATGACTGTATATATATATATATATATATATATATATATATATATATATATATACACACAGTATATATATCTATATATATATATATATATATATATACACACAGTATATATATATATATATATATATATATATATATATATATATATATATATATATATATAAAACAATTGATGAGTAGATGTACAGCACTGTATGGCCAATTTTTGTCCAATTTCTAATTAAAGTGCACGGGAGAACAAGGGTCCTGCAATCCCTCAAGGTACAAACAGAACAATAGAATACTCCCAGCACTGCTTCTTTGGGAAGACATCCTTTATTGAAGTATCAAAGCATAAAACAACAGCTACGTTTCGGGCCTACATAGCCCTTACTCATGCTATAGAATACAGGTAATGTGGTCTATTATTTGGAACCTTAATTGGCTGAATGTATGTCCTGCACTAGTGAAATGAGCAGACACTGGCAATGTCATATCTTTATTCCTGATACTGGACTTGTGAGCACTGATCCTATCTTTGACGGGGTTAATAGTTTCCCCTACATAGCCACGCCCACATGGGCATTTAAGTAGATATACTACATATTCTGTATTACATGTATAGAAGCCTTTAATTTCCCTTGTTTTGTTGTCATTAATTTGGGCAACTTACTTCCCCTTAATCATTGAATTGCATTGTAAACATCCCAGACATGGATAATTTCCTTTCTTAGGGGTTGTTAAATGGTTGATACCCCTTGCCTTGTTGCTTCCTACATCTGCACGTACTAATGTGTCTTTCAAATTCTTTACTCTTTTAAAAGACTGTATAGGCAGTTTTTTTAAATTTAGCAACATTTAGGAGCACTTTACTAAGTAAATACCAATGTTTTTTAAGCACTGAGGTGATTCTATCACTATATTCATTAAATTCAGTACAAAATATCAACCTATTCTTGTTTGTATCCTTTTGTCTTTCTTTTGATGACATGTTTTTATTAAGGGTTTCATATTTGCATTGTGTAACTATCTCCTTTGGATAACCCCTGTCTAGAAATCTTTGTGCCATCTGGTCAAGCCTTAAGTCCTGGAGTTCATTATCCCTTACATTGTGCATTGTTCTATGGAATTGACTCTTAGGGATAGCCTTAAAGACCCTGTCTGGATGGAAGCTTTTGAAATGTAACAAAGTGTTATGGTCCGTTGGTTTACTATAAATATCTGTAATTAATTTATTATTTTGTATATATACAGTAGTGTCCAGAAAATTAACCTTTACTGTGGAATATTCCAGGGTAAATTTAAGACTATTGTTAGCATTATTCAGATGTTCCACATATTCCAGTAGGGACTCCAATGAGCCCCCCCATATGCCAAACACATCATCGATATAGCGAAGCCATATCCTACAGTATATACATATTTCTTCTCAAATTGACTTACAAAAATGTTGGCATATGAGGGGGCTACATTGGAGCCCATGACAGTACCCTTCTTTTGCAAATAAAATGTGTCTTGAAACAAACTTAGATTTAGGTGGAGATAGTATTGATTCATGTTCAATTAATTTCATGGTTGATTGTATAGCAGCTTCATGTGGGATTGCTGTATAATGACTAACTATATCAAGGCTAAAGAGGATATCTGTGTCAGTGCAAGGTGTTTCACATACTTTTGATAATTACTTTTAAATAAATTTTTATTGTAATCAACAGGTGGAGTACTGTTAGATTTTCACTAGATGGAAGTGTGTTGCAGAGAAGCTGATATGTACATGACAATTAAGAGTTAACTTGTGTATTGCAGGTGGTATAAATTAAGGTGCATTACCTGTATTCTATAGCATGAGTAAGGGCTATGTAGGTCCGAAACGTAGCTGTTGTTTTATGCTTTGATACTTTAATAAAGGATGTCTTCCTAAAGAAGCAGTGCTGGGAGTATTCTATTGATCTGTTTGTACTTTAAGGGATTGCAGGACCCTTGTTCTCCCGTGCACTTTAATTAAAATTTGGACAAAAATTGGCCATACAGTGCTGTACCTCTACTCATCGATTGTTATACATTCACCTGCAAAAGGCACGTGCACTAACCACATCATGGAAGTAAGCAAAGATGGAACAGATGTTATTTCCTATTCCGATATGGTGCCTCAAGAATTACAGCACTGGCTAAAGGTTCCAGGGAATTCCTATGGGGAACTATTTAAATTACTTTTTATTTCAAGACAAATTTTAATTGAAAAAGAAGGGTACTGCCATCGGCTCTAATGTAGCCCCCTCATATGCCAAGATTTTTGTAAGTCTATTTGAGAAGAAATATGTATATACTCATTATCTATACCAAGAGAACTGTAGGATATGGCTTTGCTATATCGATGATGTGTTTGGCATATGGGGGGCTCACTGGAGTCCCTACAGGAATATGTGGAACATCTGAATAATACTACCAATAGTCTTCAATTTACCCTGGAATATTCCACTGTAAAGGTTAACTTTCTGGACACTACTGTATATAAACAAAATAATAAATTAATTACAGATATTTATAGTAAACCAACGGACCGTAACACTTTGTTGCATTTCAAACGCTTCCATCCAGACAGGGTCTTTAAGGCTATGCCTAAGGGTTAATTCCATAGAACAATACGCAATGTAAGGGATAATGAATTCCAGGACTTAAGGCTTGACCAGATGGCACAAAAATTTCTAGACAGGGGTTATCCAAAGGAGAGAGTTACACAATGCAAATATGAAACCCTTAATAAAAACATGTCATCAAAAGAAAAACAAAAGGATACAAACAAGAATAGGTTGATATTTTGTACTGAATTTAATGAATATAGAGATAGAATCACCTGAGTGCTTAAAAAACATTTGTATTTACTTAGTAAATTGCTCCCAAATGTTGCTGAATTTCAAAAAATGCCTATACAGTCTTTTAAAAGAGTAAAGAATCTGAAAGACACATTAGTACATGCAGATGTAGGAAGCAACAAGGCAAGGGGTATCAACTATTTAACTACCCCTAAGAAAGGAACTTATCCATGTCTGGGATGTGAACAATGTAACTCAATGATTAAGGGGAAGTATGTAGCCCAAATTAATGACAACAAAACAAGGGAAATTAAAGGCTTCTATACATGTAATACAGAATATGTAGTATATCTACTTAAATGCCCATGTGGGCGTGGCTATGTAGGGGAAACTATTAACCCCGTCAAAGATAGGATCAGTGCTCACAAGTCCAGTATCAGGAATAAAGATATGACATTGCCAGTGTCTGCTCATTTCACTAGTGCAGGACATACAGTCAGCCAATTAAGGTTCCAAATAATAGACCACATCCCTAAGCCTAGGAGAGGAGGCAATAGAGAATTGTTTTTGAAAAAAGAGAGGTATGGTGGGTACATCAATTAGGCACCCTTTATCCGATTGGTCTAAACGGGGATTATGATTTACATTTGTTTTTATAAATTAACTGAGATGTATTTTATGTTTTTTGTTTTTTTCTTAATATTAGACTGGAATTGTATAGCCAGTAGTTATATGTAAGGACTGTTTTTAAACAATTTATATTGTAATCGACAAGTGGAGTACCTCTGTTAGATTTTTACTAGATGGCAGTGTGTTGCAGAGAAGATGATATGTACATGACAATTAAGAGTTAACTTGTGTATTACAGGTGGTATAAATTAAGGTGCATTACCTGTATTCTATAGCATGAGTAAGGGCTATGTAGGCCCGAAATGTAGCTGTTATTTTATGCTTTGATAATTCAATAAAGGATGTCTTCCTAAAGAAGCAGTGCTGGGAGTATTCTATTGCTCTCTCTCTCTCTCTCTCTCTCTCTCTCTCTCTCTCTCTCTCTCTCTCTCTCTCTCTCTCTATATATATATATATATATATATAGTGGGGCAAAAAAGTATTTAGTCAGCCACCAATTGTGCAAGTTCTCCCACGTAAGAAGATGAGAAAGGCCTGTAATTTTCATCATCGGTATACCTCAACTATGAGAGACAAAATGTGGAAACAAATCCAGACAATCACATTGTCTGATTTGGAAAGAATTTATTTGCAAATTATGGTGGAAAATAAGTATTTGGTCTATATGAAAAGTTTATCTCAATACTTTGTTATATATCCTTTGTTGGCAATGACAGAGGTCAAACATTTTCTGTAAGTCTTCACAAGGTTGTCACACACTGTTGCTGGTATGTTGGTCCATTCCTGAATGCAGATCTCCTCTAGAGCAGTGATGTTTTGGGGCTGTTGCTGGGCAACACGGACTTTCAACTCCCTCCAAAGGTTTTCTATGGGGTTGAGATCTGGAGACTGGCTAGGCCACTCCAGGACCTTGAAACGCTTCTTACAAAGCCACTCCTTCGTTGCCCGGGTGGTGTGTTTGGGATCATTGTCATGCTGAAAGACCCAGCCACGTTTCATCTTCAATGCCCTTGTTGATGGAAGGAGGTTTGCATTCAAAATCTCACAAAACATGGCCCCATTCATTCTTTCATGTACACGGATCAGTCGTCCTGTTCCCTTTGCAGAGAAACAGCCCCAAAGCATGATGTTACCACCCCCATGCTTCACAGTAGGTATGGTGTTATTTGGTTGAAACTCAGCATTCTCTCTCCTCCAAACACGATGAGTTATGTTTCTACCAAACAGTTCTACTTTGGTTTCATCTGACCATATGACATTCTCCCAATCCGCTTCTGGATCATCCAAATGCTCTCTAGCATACTTCAGATGGGCCCGGACATGTACTGGCTTAAGCAGGGGGACACGTCTGGCACTGCAGGATCTGAGTCCCTGGCGGTGTAGTGTGTTACTGATGGTAGCCTTTGTTACGTTGGTCCCAGCTCTCTGCAGGTCATTCACTAGGTCCCCCTGTATGGTTCTGGAATGTTTGCTCACCGTTCTTGTGATCATTTTGACCCCACGGGGTGAGATCTTGTGTGGAGCCCCACATCGAGGGAGATTATCAGTGGTCTTGTATGTCTTCCATTTTCTAATTATTGCTCCCACAGTTTATTTCTTCACACCAAGCTGCTTGCCTATTGCAGATTCAGTCTTCCCAGCCTGGTGCAGGTCTACAATTTCGTTTCTGGTGTCCTTCGACAGCTCTTTGGTCTTCACCATAGTGGAGTTTGGAGTGTGACTGTTTGAGGTTGTGGACAGGTGTCTTTTATACTGATAACAAGTTCAAACAGGTGCCATTATTACAGGTAATGAGTGGAGGACATAGGAGCCTCTTAAAGAAGAAGATACAGGTCTGTGAGAGCCAGAAATCTTGCTTGTTTGTAGGTGACCAAATACTCATTTTCCACCATAATATGCAAATAAATTCTTTCCAAATCAGACAATGTGATTGTCTGGATTTGTTTCCACATTTTGTCTCTCATAGTTGAGGTATACCTATGATGAAAATTACAGGCCTCTCTCATCTTCTTAAGTGGGAGAACTTGCACAATTGGTGGCTGACTAAATACTTTTTTGCCCCACTGTATATATATATATATATATATATATATATATACACACACACACACACATAAACACACATTCAAATAAATACACATACATGTACACCTTTGTGCCCTTCTCAGTCCCTTAAATTGTCATATACCAAATCCATTAAAATCAATTTTAAAACCCTTTTTCATTAATAAACTATTATTTTATGTTTATCTATAAATACAACATACATCATTTATTTCCATATAATTTTCATGTGTTTTGTTATGCAAACTATTAAGCCATAATGATTTACTTCAGGTCTTGCTTACCCTAGCTTGCAGTAACTATTGCTCCCTTTACTTTCAATGACAAACTCAAAGTGGAATTTCACATTCGTATTACAAGTCCATGGTTAACCCTTTTACTCAAGCGATAATAACATTAACGCTGGAAATAGCCAAAGTGGAAAGCACTGGTTAAGTCATTGAGGCTGCTCATACAGGACTTTATAAATCACATAGGCCTCTTTCTTTTTATTTTCACACTTCTTAAAGACTCTGGATGAAGAACAATGCTTTTGTGCATAGATAAAACATTAATGCCAATTTATATGTACTTAAAAGGACATTGTGCTGTAAATTTGGTTTACCATAGCTGTTTTAACAATGACTTGCTATACCAGCTGCAAAGTTTAAAGGGGTATGAAACCCAACATTTTTAAACTACTTTCCAATCTAATTCTATAATCTAATTTGCTTTATTCTCTTGTTATCCTTTGGTAAAGGAGCAGCAATGCTCCACTTGGAGTTAGCTGAAAGCCAATGGCAAGATGCATATATGTGCAGTCACCAATCAGCAGCTTATAAAGTCTACCTAGGTATGCTTTTCAACAAGGCATGCAAAGAGAACAAAACAAATTAGATAACAGAAATAAATTGTACAGTTGATTAAAATTGCATGCTCTATCTGGATTTTGAAAGAAAAAAATTGGGTTTCATGTCCCTTTAAAATCTATATGCTCATATGCACCCCCAAGGCAGCAGATTATGTTACAGAGGCTGTGGAGACATAGGGACATACAGACACATGTGGTGGGACTGCAAAGATGTTAGGGGTATATGGAGCAGACTATCCGCATTTCTCAGTCAGATGCTAGAAGAAAATATTAGTCTAACGATCCAACAAGCTTTACTACATGAACATCTCAGTAAACTCCACAAACATATCAATACATTTATTAAGATCTTATGCACAATCACGAGGATATGCATAGCTAAATATTGGAAATCTGGAACTCCAACCTGGACTGAGATATATAATAGAATCCAACACACATACACCATGTACGAGATAGCTTCATATACATTAGATAACAGGGAAACCTTCCAAGCAGTGTGGTACTATTGGATAAGCAAAGGGTCCATAACCTCACAAGATAACCGGAGATCAGGGATCTAAAGGACCATCAAACTATAGTCGTGTGAAACACTTTGACGCACACATACTATGATCTGTGACATAAGATGACATCACCCATCCCTATCCCCCCCCCCCCTTATAACCCCTTTCTTTTTTTTTTTCTTATAGTTTCCCCTTTCTTCCTTATTTATTTCTTTTTTGTTCTTGATCTATCTGTTCTCAGTTGTTATACCGTAAGGTTTCAAATTCATATACATGATTACTCTAAGATAATAATGATTCAGCCAAAAACATCCAGTTAGTGAAATATAGAGTTAAGAAACAATCTGTACCAAAGATTAGAATGTTATAACACAAGGAAGAAATGCTAGATAGAATATATACTCTAATAACCTATTGTTAAATGGCTGATAATGCTTGATGAATCAAAGACAGTTCTAAGATAGAATCAAATTGCAGTGAATAATGATGTAGGGATGAGATAATTGTGTAACTATGTAACAATGCGGTTTGGCTAGGATTTTTCACTCTTATATCATTGAATACTTGTAATGCAATATTCCCCAAAATCAATAGACAACGGAAGAATAGATATTGTATGTTATGTTAATTCATTTTATGCATTCTTGTTCTCTGAAAAATATAAAACAATAAAAAACTATTTAAACATAAAATCTATATGCTTCTGCTGCTTTAGGTATATTTTGTTTATGAAATAGCTATCTCTGTTAATTGAAACCACAACCTAATGAAACGTAGTGAGGATCAAGGGAGAACAGATGCCATAAACTTATCTCTATATTTACACAAAATTTTCCTTAACAGTATTTTGAGAAAAATAAATTGCCATATTGTTACTACTGTGCCAGGGAAAAGCTGCAGATCTGTTTTGGTCTGTACTATAGTGTTTCAATTAAATGTAAGTATAAAACACTTCACAGATACATACATACACATACTGTATATACACACATACACATACATACAAATATATATATATATATATATATATATATGTTGCTTGGGTGTTTCTTGATCTGTGCTGTGTACGTTGCAAATGGTTATTTTGCTCTAAATAGTTTCTCCTGATATATTTCAATGGCAGCTAGTTTCTGAATATTCTACTATCATCAAATGGAATGTGAAAGAAAAAGGTATGGAGTTGAGTTTCAGAGTTTAGCGCACATAGAATGGAGAAAAACAAAAACAAAAACAAATTATGGTGCAGTATGTCAGTACTAGGCAATCAAAAACTAAACGTGAGATTTAAATGTGCTCACCTTGTTTAACCTCAAACATGTGAGGTATGTTGGAAGCATGAAGGGGATGTAATCCCTATCTGTGGTAAAGATGTTTCCAGCTGGTATACAGAAACTTTTAGCAGGTGGAAATCTTGATATCCCTGGAGTAGAAATATGTTGGTATTTCAGACAAACTTCTCCTCTCTGGAGTTAGGTAGAGAAACTTTAATTATTTTTGCTGAATTTCTTTCCTTGTTGCTGTTTTTTTCTTTCCCCCTTCTTTATACTTGAAAGGCTTCTCCTCTCTGGAGTATGGTATAAACTTTATGTATGCAAACCAATTAGTGCTCAGTTTACATACTATGAGATCAATTGTGGATATTAATTGCAGCACTCATGAGATGTGTATAAATGATGCTTGCAAGGACACAAAGTGAAATTTAAAATAAAAACACTTTTATTTTCCAATGTCCAATAAAAAATGATAAACAGAAATCCTCTTTAATAATAGTCCAGATCAGGAACAGAATAGGTGATCAGATGAAATATATATATATATATATATTTCTTTAAATCCGGTAGTGAGTTTTTTTATCAGGGCTGGTGCAAAAACGAGCAACACAACCACTTTGATGGAAAGGATGGCAAGCTGCACTGTAGATGGATAGTTTAAAACAACAATTTATTAGTTACAGTTTAAAAATTAAAGCACACATCATAGTAATTACACCCAAGCACACAGGAGAGGCTGCTCTCCGACGCGTTTCCTGCTACAAAAAGCACTTCATCAGGGATAGCAGCTGATTCCCTGTACTGCCCTTTATACCGGTAAAGTTAATTTAACCCTTTCGGCACCTGAACACATTTTAATTTTCACAACAATATGTGGTGTGTTGTTAATAGATAAATATCCATTTATTTTAAGTGTCAGAGGGGCCAAATTATTACCGAACAAAGAGACATATTTACATACTCTATTAAGAACATAAGTAATAAGAAATTAAAAACATTTATATACTATTCTAAATATCTGGTAAGGAGGAATGATTACACTATTCAATACATAGGGTAAGCTTAATGTGTATATGTTATTTGAGAGACAATATATGTGTAGCGATACCTTAGTGCAATCTGATACACGCTATTTTTTAGCACATATGGAACAGAGTGACAGAGATTTTATTATATATATATATATATATATATATATATATATATACAATGTTATTTGTGCTGTTATTTTACACACATGATATTACGCTGTTTTTTGCCACAATAGTTTCATTATAGGCTTAATGATACTGAGGTTTAAAGATAAGGGTAAGTATAGGAAACCCTTAATGAAGTATAATACCGCATTATTCAAACTAAGTCTATATACCTGTGTACAATTTAAGATCCCAAATTTTATTCATTTCCTTAGGACTACCTGTTTCTAATTTAAAGATCCAGAAGGCTTCTTTTTTGTTTAGTTTGGCTAATCTATCACCCCCTGTATTAAGTTTGGGAATTCTATCTATTACTTGAAATTGAAAAAGCGATAGAATCTGTTCTAACTGGGTTTTAGTGTATGATTGGCCCACTCGATGTCTCGCAAAGTGCTTGGCCACAGGAGTTTTTGGCTCCAAAGCTTCTAAAGACAAAAGATGTTCTCGTATACGTTCTTTTATGGGTCTTATAGTTCTTCCTGTATATTGGCAGCCACACATTTTGCAAGAAATCAAGTAGACCACATAATCAGATTGACAAGTAAAATGTCTGTAAATTCGGAATTCACATTTAGTAATGTGAGACATAAAAAATTCACCTGGTTTTACATATTGACAAGACTTACAAGGTCTGACACCACATTTAAAAGTCCCATTCTTAGATCTAAGCCAGCTTTCGGTCCTAGACGTGGATTGTGTATCTGGTTCTGAAAAATTCCTATTTACATATTGGCTCAACGTCTTAGCCCTTCTAGAAACGAATTTAACACCATTGGTCGAAATATTGGCTAGTGTGGGTTCTTTCTCCAAAATCGGAAGATATCTTTTGACTATATTGAATATTTTATTATACTGTTGACTATATTGTGTAGAAAATACAATAGTCTCTTCAGAGTCCTTAGTTCTAGGCTTATATTTGTCCTGCTATCCCCTGCTTTTCTGTCATTTTACAACAAATCCCTCTTTTTGGTACGTGAACTCAGGCCCTGCACTGAAATCTTGCTATCCCCTGCTTTTCTGTCATTTTACAACAAATCCCTCTTTTTGGTACGTGAACTCAGGCCCTGCACTGAAATCTTGCTATCCCCTGCTTTTCTGTCATTTTACAACAAATCCCTCTTTTTGGTACGTGAACTCAGGCCCTGAACTGAAATCTTGCTATCCCCTGCTTTTCTGTCATTTTACAACAAATCCCTCTTTTTGGTACGTGAACTCAGGCCCTGAACTGAAATCTTGCTATCCCCTGCTTTTCTGTCATTTTACAACAAATCCCTATGTGTGTGTGTGTGTATATATATATATATATTGAGCAATTGAATTTAGTCTGTTAAAATTAAGTCCTGCATTTTTTGTAATGATTTTTCCCAATGTCTCAATTCTAATGTCTAGTTAATTGCCATGTGATGCTCACTCCTTATCAATACTTGCTATAACTCTAAAATTTATAGTTTTCTTATGTCACAGTTTTAACCCCCTCCAAATTTTATTGTCTGTTTACTTAACTCATCTCACCCTGACCAGATTCTAACATTCCAATTGGCCTTACCAACTGTCTTTGATTAGCAATTAAGTAAATTTAGTGGACTCAGCTGACTGCCCTACCTGTATATATTTCAGACTAGCTTGGGGAAGTGCATTGCACAGGGGTTTGTGCATTGGTAACAGGGCTGTGCACTTTTAACAATAGCATATGTTCACATTTTCAAAGTGAACATTTTATAAGTGAGGCATTAATTTTTAAGAATTATACAAGAATTCAACAAGTATTGGGCAAGGGGCAAGACACAAGGCAAGTACTCTTGTAATACTATGTTTTTTGTATCTCATTGTATCCTTTTGCAAGTGCTGCTGTAACACTGTGTCTTATGTGTTTACTTGGCTCCCACTTTCATAATAATGCTCAATATCTTCATATTCCTTTTTGCTACCTCTTGTCTCTATAACAAACTACATTACTCACTTACTCCTTCTCCCTCTCCACCTGCACTGTTCATTAGCCCATCTCTCTTATACTCACCTTACTTTTGTACTCATGAACTCTACTTATTCCTAAATACTCTCTCTCCCCCCTGCACTTCAGTTAAACAACAGTCTCATTACTGCAAATTTGCTTCTCATCTCATGTCACTTTCCCTCTTGCTCATACTAGCTGCTGGCGACATCTCCCCTAATCCTGGTCCCTCACAACCTCCTAACCTTTCACATCCTTGTGTGCCTTTCAATAGACTTCATAAACTAAACTCTGGTAACCTTAATCGCATTCCTCTTACATCTAAAAACCCCTCCCCCTTCACTTGTGCACTCTGGAACTCTCGCTCTGTTTGCAACAAGCTAACTTCTATCCATGATCTCTTTATCTCCCACTCTCTTAACCTTCTGGCTCTTACAGAAACCTGGATCTCTACTTCAGACACAGCATCCACTGCTGCACTGTCACATGGGGGTCTCCATTTCAGCCACACTCCTAGGTCTGGCAATAGACAAGGAGGTGGTGTCGGTATTTTACTTTCCTCTCGTTGCACCTTCCAACAAATACAGCCCTTCTCTTCACTCACATTTTCTTCATTTGAAGCACACATGATTCGGTTATTCTCTCCCCTCTCTATACGTGTTGCAGTCATATACCGCCCCCCTGGCTCCCCAACTCAATTTTTAGATCACTTTGCTGCCTGGCTTCCTTATTTCCTTTCCTCAGACACCCCTGCCCTCATTCTTGGCGACTTCAACATCCCCCTTAACAATCCCACTGCCTCATCTGCTAAACAACTTCTGCAACTCACTTCCTCTTTCGGTCTGTCACAATGGACTGATTCTCCCACTCACAAAGACGGTCACTCCCTTGACCTGATCTTTAGCTATCGATGCACTCTCTCAAACTTCTCAAACTCCCCTTTTCCTCTTTCTGACCACCATCTCCTTACCTGCAACATATCATCCCTTCCTACAACTCTCCCACCTTCTACTCCTCACACCAAACTTCACAGAAGCATTAGGTCTTTAGATCAGTAAAAACTTGCTAATTCCCTTCAACCACTCCTCTCATCCTTCTCCTCCTTTTCCTGCCCTGAACAATCTATCTGCCACTATAATTCCACCCTTATATCCGTCCTTGACAATCTCGCCCCTCTTACCACTGCTAGGAAATCACACACTCATCCCCAGCCCTGGCATACTCCTCTGACACGGTACCTATGCAGATGTTCCCGTACTGCTGAACGCATTGGAGAAAATCACGGAGATCAGCTGATTTTCTTCATTACAAATTCATCTTGAACTCCTACTACTCTGCCCTTAATCTCCACAAGCAACACTACTTCTCTACTCTTATCTCTAATCTTTCTTCAAACCCAAAACATCTGTTCTCCACTTTCAATACTCTCCTCTGCCCTCCCCCACTTCCTAATACAACTTCTCTGTCAGCTCAAGACTTTGCCAGTCACTTCATTAACAAAATTGATTCCTCAGACATGAAATCAGCTCTCAACACAATTCCATTCTCCCCCCCTCAAATACTCTCACTCAACCACAACCCTCATAACCTGAAACTTAGTTCATTCTCCCCTGTTACTGAGGACAAAGTTTCAGCACTTATACTGCGCTCTCACCTCACTACCTGTCCCCTTGACCCTATCCCCTCACAGCTGCTCCCCTCTCTCTCTGCTACCCTTACCCCTATACTAACACACATTTTCAACCTCTCCCTCAGCACTGGTACATTTCCCTCATCAATGAAACATGCACTGGTCACACCTATCCTCAAAAAACCTTCCCTTGATCCTACCTCCCCATCCAAATACCGCCCAATTTTCCTCCTCCCTCTTGCTTCAAAGCTTCTCGAAAAACTAGTATATGCACGCCTATCCCATTTCCTTACGTTAAACTCCCTTCTTGACCTGCTGCAATCTGGATTTCGTCCCTATCACTCCACAGAGACAACTATTGTTAAGGTCACCAACGACCTACTTACAGCTAAATCAAAAGGCCACTTCTCTCTGCTTATCCTCCTTGATCTGTCCGCAGCCTTTGACACTGTCGACCACCCTCTTTTGCTCCAAACCCTCCAATCCTTTGGTATCTGTGACACAGCCCTTTCGTGGCTCTCCTCCTACCTGTCAAACCGTACCTTCAGTGTAGCCTTCTCTGGGGCCTCCTCTGCCCCGTCACCACTTTCTGTCGGAGTACTGCAAGGCTCTGTCCTCGGCCCCCTTCTCTTCTCAATCTATACGTCATTACTAGGTTCCCTTATTAAGTCCCACGGTTTCCAATATCATTTGTATGCCGATGACACCCAAATCTACTTCTCTGCACCAGAACTATCTCCTTCCTTGCTAACCCGTATCACTAACTGTCTTTCTCACATCTCTTCCTGGATGTCCTCTCACTACCTCAAGCTAAATCTCTCCAAAACTGAACTCCTCATTTTCCCCCCTTCTTCCAAAATCTCCACCCCCAATATCTCTATAACTGTCGACAACTCCATCATTACCCCTACCCCGCATGCCCGATGTCTTGGGGTCACATTTGACTCAGATCTTTCCTTCACTCCTCACATTCAGTCCTTGGCTACAGCCTGCCACTTGCACCTTAAAAACATCTCTAAAATTAGACACTTCCTTACACAAGACACAACTAAGATTTTAATCCACTCTCTCATTCTTTCCCGCCTTGATTACTAGTGATGTCCCGAACTGTTCGCCCGCGAACGGTTCACAGCGAACATAGGTTGTTCGCGTTCGCGTTTGTGGGCGAACACATGGCGATGTTCGATCCGCCCCTATGTGTCTTCATTGTGGAAACTTTGACCCTTTATGTCACAGCCGCCTGACACATTAGAGCCAATCAACATCAGACACTCCCTCACAGACACTCCCAGCTACTCGGAATCCACCATTTTAGACTCATAACGACCTTGCTTTTTTAATGAGAGGACGTGTTGTGTTTTTGCTCCTGACATTAATAGGAAAAACATAGCTAGGCTACTGTATTTACAGTCCAGAAGGACTCCACTCATCTCTGCTGCAAGCACAGCACCCCAAAAAGCCCTTTTTAGGGCTATATTTCGTGCCGTTTTTTTTTTTTTTTTCTTTTTTTTTTTTATTAGCATTTGCCTGGCTTTCAGCTGTGTGTTTAAGGCTCACGGCATATGCTGTGACTACTGCCACCACTGATATCTCCCTAACAACATTAGTTTAAATTTAACTAACCCAAAAATATAATTATTTTTCTAGTGTAATTTTTTTTCATTTTCTATCAGGCCAGTGTCACACAGCATATACTCTGGTTCATTGCTCTGTGCCAGCCAGCAGCCAGCAGTGTTAATATCCGTTTATAACATTATTTTTAATTTAAAAAAAAAACACAAAAAAATATTTTTCTAGTGTAATCTAATTACATTTACTATCATGCCTGTGTCTGTCAGGCTCACTCAGCATTAATATACCTCTTTTATTTTCAGTCTTTTGGTTAATTGGTCTGTGCCAGGCAGCCACCCAGCACTCATATCTATTTTTCTTTCACCTTAATTTTAATATAAAAAAAAAAAAGTTTAAATTTGTTTGCTAGTGTAATCTAATATAATTTTCTATCCGGCCTGTGTGTTTTACTGACATAGAGAGCCTACTGTGTTTACTTGCTGCCCTCCCTAGTCTATGAGCCACGACTCATATGTGTTTAACCTTTTTTTTAATTCCCCCCCCCCAAAAATAATTTCAATCATTTTTCTAGTGTAATCTAATAGTATTTTCTATCAGGCGTGTGTGTATCTGACATACAGAGCCTACTGTTTTTAATAGCTGCCCTTCCAAGGCTATCAGCCACGACTCATATGTATGTGCTTAACCTTTTTTCTTAAAATTTCCAAAAAAAAAGTCTTTAAATCATTATGCTAGTGTAATCTAATTGTATTTTCTATCAGGCCTGTGTCTAACTGTCTATCTGACTTACACAGCATACTGTTGTTATAATTGCTGCCCTACGTAGCAGCCAGCCAGTGCGACCACTCATAGAGTCATATGTGCATTGCACTTCTTAACATAATTTTAATATTAAAATCTAAAATTTTAAAATATTTTGCTAGTGTAATGTAACTTAATTTTCTATCAGTCCTGTGTTTTTGTCACTTACACAGCATACTGTGTTAAATTACTGCCCTACCTACCATCCACGACTCATATCTGCCAGCCTGTCTGCCAGGCCCAAGTAGCCAATTAGTGGCACCAATCACAATTCTTGTAACAGTAATAAAAAAAAATAACATAATTTTTTGGACTGCAAATATTCAGTCTCCTAGGGCCATTGAATTTCATTTACCTCCTGCCTGCCACTGCCAGCCTTTTGTGCCAGGCCGTCTAGCCAACTATTTACACCAATCATAATTTTTATATTTTTTTTTAATATTTGTTGTGACAGTATTCTAATAATTAAAAATTAAAATTTTTGGTAATAGTTGCTGTGATTTGAATCCTCAGTTTGCTGGTGCCATTGAATAGCACTTTCCTCCTGCCTTGCAGCCTGCTGTGAGCCAGGCCCACCTAGCCAATTGTTGTCAGCAATCATATTTCTGTTAACAGTATTGCAAAAATTGTCAATCATCACTGTTTAGACTGTCAGTAATCAGTCTCCTAGTGTCCTTGAATTGCATCTCCCTCCTGCCTGCCATCCTTTTGTGCCAGGCCATCTTGCCAACTATTTACACCAATCCTAATTTTTTGTCACAGTATAGTTACTAATTACAATTAAAAAAAATCTTTATTGTTGATGATCTTAATCCTCAGTTTGCTCGTGCCATTGAATTGCACTTTTCTACAGCCTTCCAAGCCTGTGTGCCAGGCCTACTTAAAAAATATTTACACCAATCATATTTGTTGTGACAGTATTCTAATAATTAAAAATTAAAATTTTTGGTAATAGCTGCTGTGATTTGAAACCTCAGTTTGCTGGTGCCATTGAATAGCACTTTCCTCCTGCCTTGCAGCCTGCTGTGAGCCACCTAGCCAATTGTTGTCAGCAATCATATTTCTTTTAACAGTATTGCAAAAATTGTCACTCATCACTGTTTTGACTGTCATTAATCAGTCTCCTAGTGTCCTTGAATTGCATCTCCCTCCTGCCTGCCATCCTTTTGTGCCAGGCCGTCTTGCCAACTATTTACACCAATCCTAATTGTTGTCACAGTATAGTTACTAATTAAAATAAAAAAAATCTTGATTGTTGATCTTAATCCTCATTTTGCTTGTGCCATTGAATTGCACTTTTCTACTGCCTGCCAGCCTGTGTGCCAGGCCCAACTATCCAATTAGTGCTAGCAATCATATTTCTTTTAACAGTATTGCAAAATTTGTCAATCAACACTGTTTTGACTGTCAATCTGCAGTCTACTAGTGCCCTTGAATTGCATTTTCCTCCTGCCTGCCTGCCTGTGTGCCAGTCCCAACTAGCCAATTAGTGCCACCACTCATATTTATTGTAACAGGATTGGAATTTTTGTTAATCATAACTGTTTTGACTGTGATTCTTCAGCCTCCTAGTGCCATTGAATTGCAGTTTCCTTTCTCCCAGTGTGTGTGCCAGACAGGCTCATTTGCCAAATAGTGCCAAACAATCATATTTGTTGCCACAGTACTAGTAATATTTCAAAAAATTAACAATTTGTGATTTTTAAAACATCTGTCTTTTTTGTTGTTGTCAGTCTCACAGCGTATACTGTGCCCACTTTCACAGTGCCACCACTCAATTGGTGTAATAGTATTGTTAGTGTCCATTTAAAAAAAAATGACAGGCAGAGGCAGGCCACCCCGCAGGTTCCATGGTCGTGGTCGTGGTGCTGTGATTCCTTTAGATCCTACAAATATGCACATTGTTCAGACGCCGGGTGCCAGGGGGGATGCAAAAACTTCTGAGGAGGACCTAGTTGAATGGCTAACACAGGAAACCCAATCTTCTTCAGCTTCCGCTGCTAGTCCTCCTAACCTTGACGCACCATCTAAGTCCAGCTGTGCTTTGGGCAGGTCTCAAGTGACCAGTGCCACTCCGCCGCCTGTCGCCACCACCAACACTAGTACACTACCACCACCACTGAGAGTCCTGGAAGTAACAGGGATGATGAGATGAAAGAGCTAAGAATAGTAGAACTTGAAACAACAGAGTTAGCCATGGGTGCAAAACCGCTTGGCTTTTTTTTGGCTTTGGGTGCGGCTATTCATGCAGGCCATATAGAGCTGAAAACATTCGGTGTCGTATTAGCTATTAAACTAATAAGAACAGTACTACCAAAATACAGCCAATGAAGGGCCTTAGGAAGACTGGGCCAAGGTTGGATTGTAGTATTTGGTTAGGCTAATCATGATGGCCATGTAGAACACCACCACCGAGAGTCCTGGAAGTAACAGGGATGATGAGATGAAAGAGCTAAGAATAGTAGAACTTGAAACAACAGATTTAGCCATGGGTGTTAGTGCAAAACCGCTTGGCTTTTTTTTGGCTTTGGGTGTGGCTATTCATGCAGGCCATATAGAGCTGAAAACATTCGGTGTCGTATTAGCTATTAAACTAATAAGAACAGTACTACCAAAATACAGCCAATGAAGGGCCTTAGGAAGACTGGGCCAAGGTTGGATTGTAGTATTTGGTTAGGCTAATCATGATGGCCATGTAGACCACCACCACCGAGAGTCCTGGAAGTAACAGGGATGATGAGATGAAAGAGCTAATGAAGGGCCTGAGGAAGACTGGGCCAAGGTTGGATTGTAGTATTTGGTTAGGCTAATCATGATGGCCATGTAGACCATCACCACCGAGAGTCCTGGAAGTAACAGGGATGATGAGATGAAAGAGCTAAGAATAGTAGAACTTGAAACAACAGAGTTAGCCATGGGTGTTAGTGCAAAACCGCTTGGCTTTTTTTTGGCTTTGGGTGCGGCTATTCATGCAGGCCATATAGAGCTGAAAACATTCGGTGTCGTATCAGCTATTAAACTAATAAGAACAGTACTACCAAAATACAGCCAATGAAGGGCCTTAGGAAGACTGGGCCAAGGTTGGATTGTAGTATTTGGTTAGGCTAATCATGATGGCCATGTAGACCATCACCACCGAGAGTCCTGGAAGTAACAGGGATGATGAGATGAAAGAGCTAAGAATAGTAGAACTTGAAACAACAGAGTTAGCCATGGGTGTTAGTGCAAAACCGCTTGGCTTTTTTTTGGCTTTGGGTGCGGCTATTCATGCAGGCCATATAGAGCTGAAAACATTCGGTGTCGTATCAGCTATTAAACTAATAAGAACAGTACTACCAAAATACAGCCAATGAAGGGCCTGAGGAAGACTGGGCCAAGGTTGGATTGTAGTATTTGGTTAGGCTAATCATGATGGCCATGTAGACCACCACCACCGAGAGTCCTGGAAGTAACAGGGATGATGAGATGAAAGAGCTAAGAATATTAGAACTTGAAACAACAGAGTTTGCCATGGGTGTTAGTGCAAAACCGCTTGGCTTTTTTTTGGCTTTGGGTGCGGCTATTCATGCAGGCCATATAGAGCTGACAACATTCGGTGTCGTATCAGCTATTAAACTAATAAGAACAGTACTACCAAAATACAGCCAATGAAGGGCCTTAGGAAGACTGAGCCAAGGTTGGATTGTAGTATTTGGTTAGGCTAATCATGATGGCCATGTAGACCACCATGTAGTAATAAGAACAGTACTACCAAAATACAGCCAATGAAGGGCCTTAGGAAGACTGAGCCAAGGTTGGATTGTAGTATTTGGTTAGGCTAATCATGATGGCCATGTAGACCACCACCACAGAGAGTCCTGGAAGTAACAGGGATGATGAGATGAAAGTGCTAAGAATAGTACTACTTGAAACAACAGAGTTAGCCATGGGTGTTAATCCAAGACCGCTTGGAATTATTTTTGTATTGGGTGCAGCTAATCATGCAGGCCATATAGAGCTGACAACATTCGGTGTTGTATCAGCTATAAAAATAATAAGAACTGTACTATCAAAATACAGACAATGAAGGGCCTATGAAGACTGAGCAAAGGTTGGATTGTAGTATTTTGTTCGGCTAATCATGATGGCCATGTAGACCGCCCGTAACAGGGATGAAAGTGCTAAGAATAGTACTAATTGAAACAACAGAGTTAGCCATGGGTGTTAGTCTAAGACCACTCAGCTTTTTTTTGGGTTTGGGTGCAGCTAATCATGAAGGCCAGATAGACCTGCCACCATTTGGTGTTGTAACAGGTATGAAAATGTAAAGAACAGTACTACTTTACACAACCTACTTACCCAGGTCCCAGAGCATATGTTTGGTTGTTATATTTTGTAAGGGTAATCATGCAGGCCATTTAGACCTCCACCGATAGGGTGAGTATGAGTAACAGCTATTAAAATGCGAAGGACATTACTAATGAACACAACATAGTTACCATGGGTCGCAGACCAAGAGCAGATGTCTTATTATTATATTTTGTATGGGTAATCATCCAGGCCATATAGACCTCACCAAATAGGGGGAGTTACAGAGATTAAAGTGCTAAGAATGGTAGTACTTAAAACACAACCTCGTTAAAATAGGTAGCAGACCACATGTCTTATTATTATAATTTTTCAGGGTAATCTGGCAGGCCATATAGAACTCCCCCGATAGGGGGGGGAACAGGGATTAAAGTGCTAAGAAAAGTACTAATTGACACAACCTAGTTGGGTCCAAGAACGCATGTTTGATTATTAGAATTTATTAGGGTAATTATATATCTAACAAATCTATCTATTTCTCTTCTATCGATTCTATCTAACTATCAATCTATGTATATCTATCTATCCTATCTATCACTATCAATCTATCTTCTGTACGGGATGTTTTGAGACAGCCACTTTGGCAATATTAGTTGATTTAGACCCATTATGGCTTAAAAGCAGACTCTGCATCAACTATGTCATTTTCCATGGGAGTTTTGCCAGGGATCCCCCTCCAGCATGCAACAGTCCAGGTGTTAGTACCCTTGAAACAACTTTTCCATCACTATTGTGGCCAGAAAGAGTCCTTGTAGGTTTTAAAGTTCGCCTGCCTTTTGAATTCAATGGCGGTTCGCGCGGTTCGCGCGTTCGCGAACAATACCGGAAGTTCGAGTCCGCGGTTCGCGAACCGAAAATTTTAGGTTCGCGACATCACTATTGATTACTGCAACTCTGTCCTCTCTGGTCTCCCCACCTGCCGCCTAGCTCCTTTACAATCCATAATGAATGCCTCTGCCAGACTCATCTTCCTTACACGTCGCTCTTCATCTGCTGCGCCTCTCTGCCATTCCCTTCACTGGCTTCCTCTTGCCTCTAGGATCAAACACAAAACTCTCACTCTTACATACAAAGCCCTCAACTGCACTGCTCCCCCCTACATCTGAGACCTTGTCTCCAGATACTCTCCCTCCTGTCCCCTTCGCTCTGCTCATGACCTCCTACTCTCCTCCTCTCTTGTCACCTCATCACACTCCCGTTTACAGGACTTCTCCAGACTGGCTCCCATCTTGTGGAACTCTCTGCCTCGCTCCACAAGACTCTCTTCTAGTTTTAAAAGCTTCAAGTGTTCCTTAAAGACTCTACTGTTCAGGGACGCATACAACCTACGCTAACCTTTCCTAATACCAGTTCCTCTCCTCCAATGCAATCCCCTGAACCCTCTTAGCATGTAAGCCTAAAAGTCCAGCTGTTTGTAGATCACCTTCTTAAGAGCTGACTACAACAGTGCAACTCTTGGCAGGGCCCTCTACCCTATAATTGTTTTGTTGTACTCCCCCTTTGTTTATAGCGCTGCGGAATCTGTTGGCGCTCTACAAATAACCGATAATAATAATAAAGTCATTCCTTTCCATTAACCTAACATTCTCTTGTGTATTTAGTAAAAGGTTCTTGTTATAGCCTCTCTTTGTTAGACGTATATTTAGGAGATCTGCATGCTTATCATAATCTTTAATATCACTACAGTTTCTGCGTAGCCTCATAAATTGGCTTTTGGGAATGGCCATTTTTAGGTGTTTAGGATGGTTAGACTCCGCTCTCAAGATGGTATTGCCAGCTATTTTCTTTCTGAATGCCTCCATTGCTACTGTTTTAGCTTCTCCCTCTACTTTTATCGTTAGGTCTAGAAAACTAATGTTTTCTTTACTCCAACTATAGGTAAATTTGAGATTCATGCAAAAACAGCTAGCTGATAAAAGTTGGTGATATTGTGGTATAGGATGCTGTAAGTACAGCTGAAAGTAAATTCCTTGTGGTGGTTTTGAGCTCTGAAAAGCTCCCAGAGTTCAGGTGGATAAGTTGGTGTTTATGGTGGAAAACTGTAATAAATAGTGGCATGAACTGCTGTAAATACAGCTAGATGATGATTCCTTATGGTTTTTTGAGCTCTAGATAGCTCACAATATCCGGATGGATGTGGATTCTTAAGCCTGTCAGTGACAGGGTCCGTTGCTGAAGTGTTTGAAGCTTGGTCTCCCTGGACAGGAAGTGACGTCAGAAGTGGGTGTGCCCTTACGCGTTTCGTGAATTACATTCGCTTCATCAGAGGGTATTAGAGGGTATTCGTTTTTGATTGCCTAGTACTGACATACTGACATACTGCACCATAATTTGTTTTTGTTTTTGTTTTTCTCCATTCTATGTGCGCTGAAATCTGAAACTCAACTCTATATATATATATATATAAAATCTAGGCTTATTTTGCAAGCCAGTCTTTTGGGAGACAGAGTTTAATTCCTGGGCATATATAAATTACTTTAATGCCCCCCTAACCAATTCATTTTTTTTAGTTTACCAAAATTTGGTTCAATAAATTGATTGATAAGGACACAAGAAAGCTGACGATTTTACTTTTTCTCATTAAGTTACATCATAAACCCCAAATTTCCTTGATTTTTTGTTCACTTTGGCATCATTGAAAGTGTGTTACCATTTAATTCTATAATGAATGTAATGTTTATATGATTTTATTTATTGCCCTATTATTTTTATATATATACAGTATAGTAATCAAGAAAATTTCCAATGTTTGGTCAACACATTGCACTCAATTATTTGATTATGAATTGTAAAGAAGATTATAAATATAAACTGGGTATAAATTTTGAGATACAAATTAAACACACTATGGATTTTTTATCTTATTTAATTTTGCTGACTATTAGATTGTATCCCTACAATACATGGTTAGATTGATACATACATTAGATACCAGGTTGTTCATATGTCTTTACGCTGTGCACAAAAGATGGGTTTATCAAATTTGACTACTAAGCTTACGAAAGATCAAAGAATGAAGTGGAAAGTGGCCAAAGGAATTAATTTAATCTAAAGATGATTATTTCAGAAAATTACAATTGCTTTATTATCAAATATGGGAAATGAACACTTTCAAAAGATTCTGTAGATTACAGCTAGCAAAAGTGTTTCTGCATAGTTACAGTCATCAATATTTTCAACTTCATTAACCTTGCTGATTGGTGCTAATACAATGTGGACAGACTCAATTTTATTTAGTGCACACGCTTTTTCTTATAGTGGTTTTTTAATTTAAATGAAGGAATCTGTAATTCATAGAAAAAAAATCTGTTGAAATGACATCTGCAATATTTCATTTTAGATATTATTTTGCTGCATAATGAGAAATAACATCACATAAGGGCATACAGCACTCTAGTTCTACAAAACGTGGCATCCATTTTAATGTGCATTTGAAAATCGAATATAAGCGCTAAAAACTAGATTATCTTTCCTTCTGACCATTATCCCATTTATACTTTGTTTTCATAAAATGGGGAACAGTTTAAAGTTGGGTACAATGACTGAAAAAATCTGGCAATCCATACAACTATCATAAAAACTTTTATTGTACCATATAAAAATAAAAGAAATCCAAAAATTCAAAAGACTAAAACAACAATGTATACTTTTCATCAAACAGAAATTTTCAATGATGTGCTATTTTATTCTTCAAAAAAGGTTGGGTACATCCTACAGATTGAATAAGACACAAACAGCAAGTAAACAGGTACACAGCGTATCCTTGAATTGCAATTCACGTAGGGTCCAATATTACATGTACAAAACGTGACAGTAGAAACAAAACTATTTCCTAATGAAGACTTTTACATGACTTTTAGATTTTACTACAACATTTAAAGTAATCTTTTTTATTATGCCAGTTAGCACTGATGTGCTTTTGTGTTGGTAACATTGAAAGATATAGATTTGTTACTTAAAGTAGTGGCCCTAAATGCCACAAATTGGCAGCCATTCTTAACAAAATCCTCTAAGTGAGAATCGGAAAAATGAATAGGTTAATATTCAAAAATAACATCACAAATTTTACTATATTCTAGAGAGTAAGTTTTTACAATTATCAGTGTAGATACTAGTTTTTTGTTTATACTATCCTTAGGTTTAAATAAATTACAGCCACCCTTTGTCTACATTCAATTAAGAATGGTTCATGGTACCCTCTGGATGTAAGTCTGTTTATTAATTCATTAGAGGTTCTTGTATAATTTTAACCTGAAAATTGTCCTCTGGAAATTTCGCCTTACAAAACATGGATGGGCAGAAGTAAATCTTAATATTGTATTTGCTTAATAGGTTTACTGTATTCTTCTATGGTTATAGATGCATTCTCAACATTTCCAAAAATTTAGGGCTAGATGATGAGTGGAGTGCAAAATTGCGCTTTCGTGAGCTCAATATTTGCACTCCACTCGTAAGACCAGCAAGGTCATGTTCGCATTGCATGGAAGCGTGGCTATCATGAGAGAGCATTTCCATAGGCTCCAATGGGAGCCTCCTTCTGATGCTGATAGACACAGCACAGAACCTAGCACAGCGAAGGGGGTAAGTCGCACAGCGTTGGGCAGCAAAGTTTAAATCTAAATGTATATGAATATATACATATATATTTATGTGTTTATATGAGTAAATACACATATTAACACATAAATATATATGTATATAAACATACACATAGTGTATATATTAACATTTAAAACACAATCCCCATAGACCGCAATTTAAAGGCACAAATTAATTGTTGTTAACATTCTGTATAAACATATTTACTTCACCTGACAAATTATCCCACATTACCTCATGGTCATCTATGTACCTACCAAAGAAAATAGTAGAGAAAATATATATTTGTTTGCTTCCTAGCTGAATGCTGTTGTTTTCTTTCCGTGGTTTTGTGCCCTGGAAAAATAACTTTATTTTACTTTCTGCACTTGCAACTTCAAGAGTGTTCAAGTAAAAGGTTTGCCTGGAGGTTTTAAAGGTACAGCACTTGATTGTTTTTGTTTGCTGAAAACAAGCTGTGTTTATGTTCTGTTCTGTCATGCAATAAAGACTTTAACTGTTTAAATTAAAACCTCTGTTTATGCCCTGCTATAAGTGTTGTCAGAAGTGGGATTAAGAGGAGCCCCTAAATCTTAAAGGGCCACACGCAAAAAAAACAAAAGTAGAACATTTTCTGCAGGAATTTCTACAGCAACAGGCTCAGCTAACTCAACAGCAAAATCAACAAATGCAGAAACACAGCTCTGGACTATGTCTACCACCCAGCCAGTGAATCAACACAAATCTGCTTCTGTGCTGGTAAAAATTACGCCGGCTGATGATCCAGAGGATTTCTTACTCACCTTTTAGAGAGTGGCCACTGTATACAGCTGGCCTGTGGATCAATGGATATTTATATTTGCCCCTCTTCTAATAGCAGAAGCTCGGACTGCATATCAGGCACTTCCCTCTGAACAAGCAAATGACTATAAACTGGTCAAAAAGGCTATATTTAACACTGGAGAGGTACAGATACCAGCTTAGACCATATAAATACTCTCCAAAAGAGAGACCCAGGGTTTTTGCACAGCACCTGACAGACTTTTGCACCAGATGATTACAACCTACAGTGCAGCAAAGGGGAAGTCTCGGAACAGATTGCATTAGAACATCCCCTACAGGTACTATCACCACCCTCTGACTTTTGGGTAAAAAGACATGCTGTTTCCAAACTCTCGGTAGCATTACAACTTGTAGAAAATTTGTAGCAGCTGATGTGCTTGAGGGAAAAACTGATCTTAAAAAATAGGAAAGCACCATCTAAGGCCATCTAAGACAAAGTACTACAAAGGAAGTTGAATAAACCAGAACACGTTCTGCCATCAGCTCACAACAAACAAGTCATGGTGAACCTCAATTCCACCACAGAAAAAATCAAGGTAGCAACACAAGCCAGGGTTTATATCCTTTAACTGAGGTTGAGACATCAACTAGTAGGAAGAAATACAGAGCCAAATGCTTTCAACCCTCCACTAATTTTCTGGTCGCCAGTTTCCCAGCAGCCTTCTGAAAGACAAAAATCAGCCAGTTCCTGCTGTGGACAGAAAGGACATCTTCAGAAGGAGTGCCCTAACATGGATAACTTCTTTGACAGAATAATTGCCATACCTCCTGCTTAGTGGTGACTCTGTACCGCATCTGGTTCCAGTTCAGATCTTTGGGAAATATGTTCATGCCAGGGGCTTATTTAGATTTTTGCTGCCCTAGGCAGTTAAAATTATAATGCCACCCAGGTTTGAGGCCATTTTTGGCCATAATATTTTTTGTGAGGGTATGACGTGACTTTTTTTTTTTCATGGAATTTCCAAAGTAAATGTTCAAGTGCATGTGAGTGTACATAATTGTGTATGTGTGGATATGGTGAGTGTGTGTGTGTGTGTGTGTGTTTATGGTGTATGTGTGTGTAGTGTAATGTGCATGCATAGTTCAGTGTGTGTGTGTAGTGTGTGTGTGTCTAGTGAGTGAGTGTTTGCCTATGCCAAAATACGTCCCTGGTTCATGCACTGGTGGAGACGGAAACACTAAACTTAGCACTATGTCTATGCAAAACCTCTCCTTAAAATAAGTTTCCTAGCCAATACACGCTGTTGTCACTTCCGGCTGAAGTCTTAACCTACACTTAGTATTATGATTGGTTAGAGTAAATACCGGTAGTGACAAAGAAGCGAAGATGTCACTTCCGTGATATGCGCTCTCCACGGGAGTTTTTCATCTAGAGGTGTTCTGATTGGTGCAATTTTGGTGCAAAATACATACAACGCCTAACCAATGGGAAAATAGTATTGCACATAAATAAGAGACTTGAAATTACTGTTAATAGTCTTGAGAAAGGTCTATAAATAGGCCGAAACATGTTGACAATTACAGTAAGTCTCCCATCATGAAACACTTTATGTAACATACTCTGCGTTATTGCACAGTTATTTATTTCCCACAGGTACCATGGATCACAGCAAGCACATAGGAATACTTTAAAAAATGTCCTTTTTTGGGTGTTTTTTATCTATTTTTTATTTTTTTTATTATTTTTTTCTTCATATTTTATTTTCGTTTTTATTTTTCACCTTCATCAGCAATATACAATATTCTTTCTACACAGAACGGATAGATATTTTTTCACATTTCGTCACAGACTTTATCTATATCTGGAGGACTACTTATTTACACGTGTCATACTTAAAGACTGTCATCAAAGCATTAATCTGTTTCTCAGACTTCTTTGTTTTTCTTTTTATATCTTGTTGTTTATATTATATTGTATTTTAACATGGATCCATGTATTAACATAATTGTGTAATAAACCTTTTTAATATAGCCTTTTAGTAATCTAGTTCTGTGAAACATGCCATGAATGTCAGTTGATAAGCCAAAAGGGACAAAAAAACAACCCCATTGGTACCCAACCCTTGGTTTCAGCTTATCAGCTTTTAAAGAATAGGGTTAAACTTGGTAGGGCCATTAGAACCCTCTGCAAAAAGAGATACGTTTATCCTGGTAGTTGTAGATTATGCAACATGGTATTCCAAGGCATTCCCTTTGAAAACCGCAACTGCTAAACAGGTTGCAAATAAACTACCTAAGCTGTTTTCATGTCTAAATTGATGCATGATGTCTTGAAACTTCTGGAGGTCAAATCAATTCGGACATCTGTCTATCATCCACAGACTGATAGACTGATAAAAATATTTAACCAAACATTAAAAGCTATGTTAAAAAAGTTTATAGACTCTGATATAAGGTCCTGGTATGAACTTTTCCTTTTTCTTTTAATTGCAGTATGTGAAGTTCCCCACGCCTCTACAGGATTTTCTCCAATTGAGCTTTTATACAGTCAGCAACCGAGGGGTAGTCTAGATCTTGTTAACGAGTTCTGGGAAGAACAGCCTACCCCTCTAAAAATGTGCTTAAATATTTGCTAGATCTTAGGAGTCGCCTAGACTCAGTAGGACATTTTGAAAGGGAAAATTTGAAACATGCTCAGGATACCCAGGAAAAACATTATAATCAAAATGTTCTGAGCCTGAAATAAAGTAATGCTGCAACTTCACCAGTAGTGAAAGTAAGCTAATGACAACATGGCCTGGACCTTTTTAGGTACTTCAACACACAGGAGAAGTAAATTATAAGATTTCCCAACCTAGTTCCAGGAAGGGTAAACAATTATATCATGTGAACCATGACAGAGTTGTCTGTTCATTCACCCAGTAAAGCAAGAATCTGAGTTGGGTCTAGAGATAACACAGGGTAGTATGATAGAGGGTACACAGATTACCATGGGTACCCATTTGACATCTGACATCAGAGTTAGTTGTGATTCTCCCAGATACAATATTCAGTAATAAGATTTTTAATGTGGAAACCACACCTAGCGCTGCTCCTTCTACTCAAAAATATTAAACAAATGCATATCTGGGTATAATGAGATCAACAAGATAGGTATAGGGTGAACAGTTAAAACCAATAAACTTATATAAATACCAAAAGGCACTAAATAGTGCACACAATACCGTCTCTTAAGGTACCGTCCTTAGTATGCTTATAAAAGTCCAGGACCCTAGGTGGTGTACTGAAGATTAGTAACCAAATCAAATCAGTTGAAATCTGATGTCAGGATAGCCACATGCGGAAAAACAGTTAATTTCCAAATGTTCCGTAAGTTTGCTGCTCCTCTTTACTGTTAATTCAATCCACAACCAGTGCACATGAACTAAAAAAGAGAAAATAAGAGAAGCGCAGCATGGATCTAAGTGTAGATTAAAACAAATTTTAATAAAAGAGTTCCATAGGCATATACAGGCTACTCACAGGATACAAGTTAAAAACTGTCATTTCAGTAATCAAGATGAGTCCAGACGAAAGTTCATATGTTATGAAAGAACGTTGTCAGCTCTAGTATATGTCAACCGGAGAAAATCTATACAAAGGGAGATTGCACAAAACCGCAAAACCGGCTACAGCTAGTGAGTCACAAAGTATAATGAATCACAGAGCTGTGGGGCAATGCGGATAAAAGTGCACCACCCTCAGCTGTACTGACGTTCGAAAGGCACTCCAAAACAGTCAGAGCCTCACAGGGGGATAGAGTACAAGTATCTTATTCTCAACGTACGTTTCGTTCCTGAACCGTAGGGACTTTTTCAAGAGTAAAGAAACTTACCGATTCCCTTGTCTTTTAAACCCAAACCATATGTATGAGTGACGCTGAATGGCGTGTTCTAATTGGACAACATTATGGCCAAATGGGAGGCCCGCAATTACGGCAAAGGTTTTTTTTACCAATGTGGAAATAATCCATTTAGATACAAAGCTGTGTGTGCTTCAAACGTAATGGAGTGTGTGTATAATATTGAATTCACTATGAATACATTGAGTACTTATATTTAAATAATTATTTTAAATTAAGGCAATACATGTATGTACTATGTTACAGATGGAAATAATGTATTGACTATATGTGGGGACATTGTTTTTAAAATACTGATGTGTACCAAGCGATTATAAAAAGAGATCGTCTGTACCAAGAGATTATGTTTAGGTCAGGAAAGCTTGAATATCTAAGTCTATATTCATACCATTTGGTTGTAGGCTATTGAGTTTTTTAATCCAATATATTTCCTGTTGTCTCAGTTTCAGTAGTCTATTTTTATCCCACTAATTTGGGGGGACCAATTCCACAATTTTTATATCCAAACAGTTAGGATCTTGATTATGGATTGATTTAAAATGGGCTGACACACTGTGAGTTTCCAATCCATTTTCAATATTATTCAGATGTTCTCTAAATCTATATTTTATCTTTCTCTTTGTCCTCCCAATGTAAATCAAATTACACAAACAGATTAATTGGTAAACAACAAAAGTCGTGGTGCATGTACATCTACTTTTACAAGTAAACTCTGTACTATTGTTAGAATTGGTAAAAAATAATGTTATTTTTGCTTATATAAGAACACATCACACAATTTTTTGTTTTGGAACTATAAAGACCAGGTGAGGTCCCAAACCAATGTACAGAGTCATATTTGGCTTTATTCTTTAACTTTGCAGGTTCCAAAAAATTTTTAGATCCCTGTTCTATCTAAAACATATTTCTGGGCTTGGACCTAGAATATTTTTCAATATAGGGTCTAAGAGTAAGACCTGCCAATGTTTACTAAGAATATCTCTTATTTGGTGGTGTGCTGTATTATATTTAGTTACAAATTTTGGCTTTGAATCTTTATTAATAAAGGTTTCTCTGTTGTTATTGTTTTTTATCATAGTTTTCCTATCCATTTTGTCTACTCTATCCTTAGCATTAGTTAATACTAAATTACTATAGCCTTTCTCCTTGAATTTGGCTGTCCGAATAGCTACCTCATTTTCATAATCTACTTTGTTAGTGCAATTGTGCCTTATTCGTTGGTATTGGCCTACTGGAATATTGTTTTTCCATTGTTTTAAATGGCCACTATTGGCGTTAAGATGCCCCTTTCGCTCAGTAGGTTTCCGAAAGTTCTTCACTGCAATAGTGTTATTGTCTCTATTAACAAGTGGCTAGATTACGAGATTTGCAGCATGAGTGAAAAAGCAGCGTTAAGGCGCTTTTTCACTACCGCTGGTATTACAAGTCTTGTCAGAATATCTGTACCACACACTTTTTTGGCCGTAACACAACATAACTACCGCAGCTTTCAAAAAGTCCTTTTTCAATGGGACTTCCACATCGCCGGTATTACGAGTTTACCTGGGAGGCCAAAAAGTGAGCGGTACAGCCTATAACCACAAGATTCATCCCTATGACTAAGTGCTCAGTTGGAGCACGAAACGCGTAAGGGGTTAATTCCCTGATCCCACCTGATTTTTTAAATTTATGGAATAAAGTTTGGACTTTTTATTATAAGTCGGTGTCCCACGAGTGCTGCTTTTTCTTTCTACTTTGAATTTCTGCGGCTTACGCTCAGCCGCGTTTGACTTGCACCTCACGGGGCTGTGTGAAACTTACCCTACAGCTGGGCAGCAATAGGACTCTCCCCTCCACGTCACGCTCTGCAGCGGCCTAGTCTCTCCTACTCCTAAGATTCATACCGCCACCTGAAAGTCAGTAGTTATGGGTTACAACGCCGTAACATAAAACTCATAACTAAAGTGCTAAAAAGTACACTAACACCCATAAACTACCTATTAACCCCTAAACCGAGGGCCCTCCTGCATCGCAAACACTAAAATAAAATTATTAACACCTAATCCGCCGCTCCGGACATCGCTGCCACTAGAATAAACATATTAACCCCTAAACCACCACACTCCTGCATTGTAAACACTAGTTAAATATTTTTATCCCCTAATCTGTGTCCCTAACATCGCTGCAACCTACATTACTGTTATTAACCCCTAATCTGCTACCCCCAAAATCACCACCCCTAAACCTAAACCTAAGTCTAACCCTAACACCACTAACTTTAACATAATTAAAATAAATCTGAATAAAAATTACTATCATTTACTAAATAATTCCTATTTAAAACTAAATACTTACCTATAAAATAAACCCTAAGCTAGCTACAATATAACTAATAGTTACATTGTAGCTAGCTTAAGTTTTATTTTTATTTCACAGGTAAGTTTGTATTTATTTTAATTAGGTAGACTCGTTAGTAAATATTTATTAACTATTTACTAGCTAACTACTTAAAATACATACAAATTTACCATTAATTAAATACAATTAACTAAATTAAAAAAACACTAAATTACACAAAATAAAAAAGAATTTATCAAATATTTAAACTAATTACACCTAATCTAATAGCCCTATCAAAATAAAAAAGCCCCCCCAAAATAAAAAAAAAACCTAGCCTACAATAAACTACCAATGGCCCTTAAAAGGGCCTTTTGCGGGGCATTGCCCCAAAGAAATCAGCTCTTTTACCTGTAAAAAAAAATACAAACACTCCCTAACAGTAAAACCCACCACCCACACTACCAAACCCCCCAAATAAAATCCTATGTAAAAAAAACTAAGCTCCCCATTCCCTGAAAAGGGCATTTTGATGGACATTGCCCTTAAAAGGGCATTTAGCTCTTTTTCACCCCAAACCCTAAGCTAAAAATAAAAACCACCCAATAAATCCTTAAAAAAACTCTAACCCCCAAAGATCCACTTACAGTTTTTGAAGACAGGACATCCATCCTCAATGAAGCTGGGAGAAGTCTTCATCCAAGCGGGCAGAAGTCCTCAATGAAGCTGGAAGAAGTCTTCATCCAGATGTGAGAAAATATGGACTAGCGCCTACTCTGGTCCCTATAGGCTTGAGGGGGGGGTGATACCTAGTAACCACCAATAGGAATCGACTAAAAGTGAGAAACCCCCAAGCGCCTACCAATGGAGGCAAAGGGATAATAAGGTGATGGCGATGTGTAAGATAAATACTAATTTAATAACTTGCACATAATATTACAATATTAAAAAAAAAATCGAGTGAGTACAAATCATGGATCCATGAGAAAAATGTTGTACAATAAAAACCATATACAGTGTATAAAAATTCAGTAGGTATATATAAAAACAGTAAAAATAGTAATAAAAACAATGGGTAATGATAAGACAGTAAATTCTAAACCATGGTAAAGTGAAAATAGAAGATCAAATCACATGAGTCACAGGCTCCAAAAAGAGAGAAAATTAAGTCCAAATAAACAAAAAGTTCCAATGGTGGTGGCTCAGGGACTGGAAAGGATATCAGAAAAAAGTCCTAAATTCAACTCCTGTGTGGTGGTATCAATCCGGTGATCAAAAAAGTGATCGGTGCATCAATAAAGATTGGTTGTGAAAAAATGGTGATAACGGAAAAAAAGCAAAAATATGAAAAAAATATGTAAAAATGTGAAGTGTGAAAGTGTGAATATCAATCAATCAGAAATAACAAAAAAAATATTCAAAAAATATTCCAAAAGATAACAAAAATGGTGTAAAAAATAATAATAAGAAAGTAGTCACCCAGATCCTATTTGGATCAACCAGTGTTCAACGGATATCCAGAAGCGTTGCTGTGTTCATATATATGAGGGATGAAGAGATATGGGGCCCACCAAAGTGAACCTGATGATCAAATGTCCATGTGAACCAAAAAGGAGAAACGGTATCCACCTAAAAATGTGAAAAAACAAATATAGTGCAGATTAGTAGTACTTACCAAAAATCAGTCGACACGTTTCGGCCTTACTCTAAGCCTTCATCAAGACCTTTCCAGTCCCTGACCCACCCCCATTGGAACTTTTTGTTTATTTGGACTTAATTTTCTCTCTTTTTGGAGGCTGTGACTCATGTGATTTGATCTTCTATTTTCACTTTACCATGGTTTAGAATTTACTGTCTTATCATTACCCATTGTTTTTATTACTGTTTTTACTGTTTTTATATATACCTACTGAATTTTTATACACTGTATATGTTTTTTATTGTACAACATTTTTCTCATGGATCCATGATTTGTTCTCCCTCGATTTTTTTTTAATATTGTAATATTATGTGCAAGTTATTAAATTAGTATTTATCTTACACATCGCCATCACCTTATTATCCCTTTGCCTCCATTGGTAGGCGCTTGGGGGTTTCTCACTTTTAGAAGTCTTCATCCAAGTGGCCCAAAGTGTTCATCCAAGCCGGCAGAAGTCTTCATCCAGACGGCATCTTCTATCTTCATCCATCCGGCGCGGAGCAGGTCCATCTTCAAGACATCCAGCGTGAAGCATCCTCTTCTTTCCACGGCTAATGAAGAATTAAGGTTCCTTTTATAGGATGTCATCCAAGATGGCATCCCTTGAATTCCGATTGGCTGATAGAATTCTATCAGTCAATCGGAATTATAGGTGAAAAAATCCTATTGGCTAATGCAATCAGCCAATAGGATTGAGCTTCAATCCTATTGGCTGATCAAATCAGCCAATAGGATTGAGCTTGCATTCTATCGGCTGATTGGAACAGCCAATAGAATGCGAGCTCAATCCTATTGGCTGATTGGATCAGCCAATAGGATTGAAACTCAATCCTATTGGCTGATTGCATCAGCCAAAAGGATATCAGCCAATCGGAATTCAAGGAACGCCATCTTGGATGACGTCACTTAAAGGAACCTTCATTCGAGAAGAGCCATCGGAAGAAGAGGATGCTCCGCGCCGGATGTCTTGAAGATGGAGCCGCTCCGCTCCGGATAGATGTAGAAGATGCCATCTGGATGAAGACTTCTGCTGGCTTGTATGAACACTTTGGCCCGCTTGGATGAAGACTTCTGCCAGCTTTGCTGAGGACTTCTGCCGCTTCGTTGAGGATGGATGTCATGTCTTCAAAAACTGTAAGTGGATCTTCGGGGGTTAGTGTTAGTTTTTTTTAAGGGTTTATTGGGTGGGTTTTATTTTTAGCTTAGGGTTTGGGCTGAAAAAGAGATAAATGTACTTTTAAGGGCAAGGCCCATCCAAATGCCCTTTTCAGGGCAATGGGGAGCTTAGGTTTTTTTAGGTAGGTTTTTATTTGGGGGGTTTGGTTGTGCGGGTGGTGGTTTTTACTGTTGGGGTGTTTGTATTTTTTTAAGGTAAAAGAGCTGATTTCTTTGGGGCAATGCCCTGCAAAAGGCCCTTTTAAGGGCCATTGGTAGTTTATTATAGGCTAGGGGTTTTTTTTATTTTAGGGGGGATTTTTTATTTTGATAGGGCTATTAGATTAGGTGTAATTAGTTAAAATTGATCATTTCTTTTTTATTTTGAGTAATGTAGTGTTTGTTTTTTTGAATTTAGTTAATTGTATTTAATTAATGTAATTTATTTAATTGTAGTGTAAGTTTAGGTTTTAGTGTAACTCGGATTAAGTTTTATTTTACAGGTACATTTGTATTTATTTTAACTAGGTAGTTAGTAAATAGTTAATAACTATTTACTAACTAGTCTACCTAGTTAAAATAAATACAAACTTAGCTGTGAAATAAAAACAAATCCTAAGCTAGATACAATGTAACTATTAGTTATATTGTAGCTAGCTTAGGGTTTATTTTACAGGTAAGTATTTTGTTTTAAATAGGAATTATTTAGTTATTAATAGAAGGTTTTATTTAAATTTATTTTAATTACATTAAAGTTAGTGGGGGTTAGGGTTAAGTTAGGGTTAGGGTTAGATTTAGACTTAGGGTTAGGGGTTAATAACTTTAGTATAGTGGCAGCGACGTTGGGGTCGGAAGATTAGGGGTTAAAAATTGTAGGTAGGTGGCGGCGATGTCGGGGGCGGCAGATTAGGGGTTAATAACTGTAATGTAGGTGGCAGCGACATTGGGGGCGGCAGATTAGGAGTTAATAAGTATAATGTAGGTGTTGGCGATGTTAGGGGCGGCAGATTAGGGGTTAATAAGTGTAATGTAGGTAACGGCAATGTCGGGGCGGCAGACTAGGGGTTAATAAGTGTAATGTAGGGGTGTTTAGACTCAGGGTTTATGTTAGGGTGTTAGGTGTAAACATAACTTTTCTTTCCCCATAGGAATCAATGGGGCAGCGTTACAGAGCTTTACACTACTTTATTACAGGTGTTAGGCTTTTTTTTAGCCGTCTCTCCCCATTGATGTCTATGGGGAAATCGTGCATGAGCACGTAAAACCAGCTCAAAGCAGTGCTGGTATTGGAGTGCGGTATGGAGCTCAATTTTGCTCAACGTTCACTTATTGCCTGCTAACACCGGGTTTTTGTAAACCTGTAATAGCAACGCTATAGGGAGGTGAGCGGTGACAATAACTTGCAAGTTAGCACAAGCAGCTCTTACCGCAAAACTCATAATCTAGCCGAAAAAGAGTAAGATCTAAAAAGTCTATGGATATATTTGAGTAATTGTGTGTGAATTTTAAATTATAGTCATTGTTATTTATATGTTTAGTAAATTCTTCCACACTGTGGATATCTCCTTGCCAAAATAAAATAATATCATCAATAAACCAATAAAAAATGTATATGGCTGCCATGGGGATTATTCGCCCACACATAATTTTCTTAAATATCCGACATATATAAGTTAGCATAAGAAGGGGCAAATGTAGTCCCCATGGCAGTACCCTGTATTTGTTTGTAAAAAACATCTTCAAGCAAAATATAATTATGGTTTAAAATAAAGTACATGGAATCTATTTAAAAAATTATTTGGTTCTTAGGGAGATCGCTCTTTTGGCCTTCTTCCTTTACTCTAGCTAGGCCCTTCTTATGTGGGATTCAGGTATATAGAACTGATACATCATAAGTTACCCAAAGATATTCTTCTTCCCATATCTGCCCCTCCAATTTATTTATTACATCTATTGTGTCCCTTACGTAAGACCTAGTTTTAATCACTAGAGGTTGTAGGTAGTGATCTATATATTTTGATAAATTGTCACACAAGGAGCCAATGCCAGAGATTGGAACAGCTAATAGAATGCAAGCTCAATCCTATTGGCTAATTGGATCAGCCAATAGGATTGAAGTTCAATCTTATTGGCTGATTGCATCAGCCAATAGGATTTTTTTCTACCTTAATTCCGATTGGCTGATAGAATTCTATCAGCCAATCGGAATCTAAGTGATGCCATCTTGGATGACGTCACTTAAAGGAACCTTCATTCAGCAAGAAGCCGTCGATTGAAGAGAATGCTCTGCGCCGGATGTCTTGCAGATGGTGCCGCTCCGCTTCGGAAGGATGAAGATAGAAGATGCCGTCTGGGTGAAGACTTCTGCCCATCTGGAGGACCACTTCTTCCCATCTGGAGGACCACTTCTGCCGGCTTCGTTGAGGACATCTTGCCGCTTGGATGAAGACTTCTCCCGGTAAGTGAATCTTCGGAGGTTAGTGTTAGGATTTTTTAAGGGTGTATTGGATGGGTTTTATTTTTAGGTTAGGGCTTTGAGCCGCAATAGAGCTAAATGCCCTTTTAAGGGCAATGCCCATCCAAATGCCCTTTTCACAGCAATGGGGAGCTTAGTTTTTTTTTAGTTAGGCTTTTATTTGGGGAGTTGAGTGTGTGGGTTTTACTGTTGGGGTGGTTGTTTGAATTTTTTTTTACAGGTAAAAGAGCTGATTTCTTTGGGGCAATGCCCCACAAAAGGCCCTTTTAAGGGCTATTGGTAGTTTAGTTTAGGCTAGGGTTTTTTTTATTTTGGGTGGGCTTTTTTATTTTGATTGGGCTATTAGATTAGGTGTAATTAGTTTAAAGATCTTGTAATTTGTTTTTTATTTTCTGTAATTTAGTGTTTTTTTTGTAATTTAGCTAATTGTATTTAATTTATTTAATTGTATTTAATTTAGGTAATTTATTTCATTGTAGTGTAGTGTTAGGTGTTAGTGTAACTTAGGTTAGGTTTTATTTTACAGGTAAATTTGTATTTATTTTAACTAGGCAGTTATTAAATAGTTAATAACTATTTAGTAACTATTCTACCTAGTTAAAATAAATACAAATTTGCTTGTAAAATAAAAATAAACCCTAAGCTAGATACAATGTAACTATTAGTTATATTGTAGCTAGCTTAGGGTTTATTTTACAGGTAAGTATTTCATTTTAAATAGGAATTATTTAGTTATTAATAGTAAGTTTTATTTAGATTTTTTTAATTATATTTGTTAGGGGGTGTTAGGGTTAGGGTTAGACATAGATTTAGGGGTTAATAAATTTAATATAGTGGCAGCGACGTTAGGGACGGCAGATTAGGGGTTAATAAATGTAGGTAGGCGGCGACGATGTTAGGGACAGCAGATTAGGGGTTAATAATATTTAACTAATGTTTGCGAGGCGGGAGCACGGCGGTTCAGGGGTTAATATGTTTATTCTAGTGGCGGTGATGTCCGGAGCGGCAGATTAGGGGTTAAAAATTTAATTTTAGTGTTTGCGTTGCGGGATGTAGTTTATGGGTGTTAGTGTACTTTTTAGCACTTTAGTTATGAGTTTTATGCTACAGCGCTGTAGTGTAAAACTCCTAACTACTGACTTTAGAATGCGGTACGAATCTTGATGGGGTAGGGTGTACCGCTCACTTTTTGGCCTCCCAGGACAAGCTCATAATACCGGCGCTATGGAAGTCCCATAGAAAAAAATACTATACGCAAATTGCGTAAGTGGATTTCCGGTAAGGCCAAAAAAGTGTGCAATCTCCCTAAATTTGCAAGACTCGTAATAGCAGCGGTAGTAAAAAAGCAGCGTTATAAGGCTTAACGCTGCTTTTTTACTCATAATGCAAGACTCGTAATCTAGCCGATATTTTTACCAATTCGAACAATAGTAAAGAGTTTACTTGTAAAAGTAGATGTACATACACCACGACTTTTGTTGTTTACCAATTGACCTGTTCATGTAATTTGATTTACATTGGGAGGACCAAGAGAAAGATAAAATATAGATTTAGAGAACATCTGAATAATATTGAAAATCGATTGGAAACTCACAGTGTGTCAGCCCATTTTAAATCAATCCATAATCAAGATCCTAACTGTCAGCCCATCGGATCGAAAACATTTATAATAATTATTTAAATATTAGTACTCAATGTATTCATAGTAAATTCAATATTATACACACACTCCATTACGTTTGAAGCACACACAGCTTTGTATCTAAATGGATTATTTCCACATTGGTAAAATAACCCTTTGCCGTAATTGCGGGCCTCCCATTTGGCCATAATGTTATCCAATTAGAACACACCATTCAGCGTGACTCATACATCTGGTTTGGGTTTAAAAGACAAGGGAATCGGTAAGTTTCTTTACTCTTGAAAAAATTTCTACGGTATAGGAACAAAACGTACGTCGAGAATAAGATACTTGTACTCTATCCCCCTGTGAGGTTCTGACTGTTTTGGAGTGCCTTTCGAAAGTCAGTACAGCTGAGGGTGGTGCACTTTTATCCGCATTGCCCCACGACTAGGCTCTGTGATTCATTATACTTTGTGACTCACTAGCTGTAGCCGGTTTTGCGGTTTTGTACAATATACTAGCATGTATTAAAAGAGGCATTAAATGGAGACAAGTATAATTCTGTCACTTTATAAATCCATGGTAAGACCTCACCTTGAGTATGGAGTGCAGTTCGGGGAACCAATCGAAAAAAAAAGATATTGCAGAACTAAAAAAAGTACAGAGAAATGCCACAAAGTTAATAAGGGGAATTGAGAATTTAAGCTATGAGGAGAGGCTAGCAAAACTGGGTCTGTTTTCCCTAGAAAAAAAGTGCTTGAGAGGTGACATGATTACTTTATATAAATATATTCAAGACCCATATACAGAGATGGCAAAAGCTCTGTTTACTCCAAGAAAATTGTTTGTGACAAGAAGTCACAATTTAAGGTAGGAGGAAAGGAGATTTAACATTTTTTCAATGTAGGAGCAATTTAATTGTGGAACTCATTACCAAAGGAGGTAGTGAATGCCAATACCCTAGATATATTTAAAACTTGTTTGGATACATATCTGGCTAGAAACAAAATTCATGGATATTATTGCTTATATTAAATGGGTCACCTTTTAGTGGGATTAATTTAAGATCAACTGGAGCTTTTTTTTGTAAGTATATTAGATTTGTATTGGTTAAACTTGACGGACTTCAGTCTTTTTTTAACCTCATCTACTAGGTTACTATGTATATGTTACTATGTATCCATGTGGATATATTTTAGATGCTGGTGAAATGAGGATTAAAGTAAGTCCAAAGTTGGCAGGATATGGAAAGTGGCAAAGGGGTACCTGGGAAATATTAGCCACTTTAACTGAGGTATGGGGTGTTTAATGTATATTTATTGGTAATTTAGTCATGTAAAAAATATTATGCTATAATTTTGAATGCAGGGGGCACATGAAAAGGCCCAAGTGGATTTACATATTTCCTTAGGTCCAATATCTGCCATTCACTCAGCAAACAGGCTCAGTATAACTTGAGCAGTAAGTAATTACCCTCTGGGAGAAAGGTCATGTGACCTGGTGTGTATTATAGCTTGTCAAACTGTAACAGATTCAGACTTAATTTTACTTTTACAACAAGGAATATAAAATTGGAAAAAATTATTCAGAAGTATGCACAGAATTCAAGTAAAATTTTAATTTTTTGGTTTTCTTTGTATTTAATCCTTTAATTTTGTATACTGTTTGCAACGTGTTTCTATTGTTTAATTGTCTATTGTTTAATTACTCTTTTTTATATTACATTTGATTTCATGTATTTCTTACACTATGTCAGATTACACTATAAACTTAATCAAATATGTCTTTGTGCTCTAGAAATTGAATTCATGGCTTCAGTGAGCATAATATTATTTGTATACATTTGTGTTTCTATAGGTGTTACTATAACTGTAATTTAGGGGCACCTCAAATGCCCTGAAAAATAATGTTTGGGGTGGGGGCAGCTGATGTTTATGTTTGGGGAAGTGTATGTAGAATTTGTGGGTTCATGGGGATAGCTGGTAGGCCCTAAGGGAATTTGGTTCCTGTAGCCAGCTGGATACCCTGTGAGGTTAACCCTTTAATGCCCACACTCTCTCTGTCACAGTTTGGCAAGTAGCTCTGCTTGGGAAAAGAGGTAGATATTTCAACCTTGATTTTTGGGGTGGTGTAGGTAAGATTTGGGAGTTAACCTGGGTAAGTCGTAGGCCATAAAGGGAAAATGGGATATTATAGTGAAGCCCTGGAGGGTTAAACCTTTAATGCCTGTACTCTCACTGTTGTCACAGCTGGACAAGTAGTTCTATGTGTGACAGACTTGAGGGCAATGTCTGGTGTTTAGCCCTGTCTGCAGTAAATAGATTGTTCAGCTGTGTTGTATATTAGTGTTACTAGTTATAATGATAGTGATTCGGGAATTAAGAACATGCATTTTATAGTAATAGGGGATAGTGGGTTAGGAAGTAGTTAATCCCTTATTACCCTGATCCCCTAGAGTATCACATGGTGTAGTGGGTAACTACAATCTTTGAAAGTTAGATTTTGTGTAGTCCTTCAGAAAGCAAATGCAGTCTCCAGGTTTGATGCATACCCAGTGCCAAGGGTGGATAAACCTCAGCACAGAAAGGTATTTATCAACCTTGGACCTTACAAAAGGATACTGGCAAATACAGCTGATGGAGGAATCTAAATGTAAAACTGTCTTTGTCACATCCATGGGTTTATACACATTTAAGAATATGCAATTTGGTCTACATTGTGCACCAGACACTTTTCATAGTCTCATGGACAAAGTCCTTCGGCTTCATAGAGGTTATGCTGCAGAATATTTAGATGACATTGTCATTTGTAGTAAACTTTGGAATGTATATCTAAATAGATTGAAGGCTGTTCTTCACTCAATAAAGGAAGTAGGTCCTACAGCTAACCTTGCAAAGTGTAGTTTAGCCAAGTTGAAACAAAATACTTAGGTTACCTGGAAGGAAATGGGAAAGTAATGCCCTTAGTAAACAAGGTTGCATCCTTAACTATGGTACCCATGCTAAAGACAAATACTCAGGTTCATAGTTTTTTAGGGTTAGCTGGTTATTATCGGAGGTGTATCCCTCATTATTCTAGTCTGCCCTGCTTTCTGATTTAACAAAGAAGTTAGCTCCTGCCCAGGTAATTTGGATAGAAGAGTGTGAAAGAGCATTTGATTACATTGATGTCTATCCTAAAGTCCCACTCTGCAAATCCCTGACTTTGACAAATCCTTCCTGCACTATCTAAGGAAATGATGGGGGTTGAACAACCTATTCTCTTTATTAGTAAAAAACTTTTTCCACAAAAGACTTAGTTTTCTACAATACAAAAAGAGTGTCTGGCAGCCAAATGGGCTATTGAATATTTTAGGTACTACTTGGCTGAAGTTCAGTTCATTCTAGTGACAGACTATGCCCCTCTGAGATAATTAAATTTAATGAAAGATACAAATCCTAGATTGACTTGGTGGTCCTCCAACACTTATTTTTTTAACATTCAACATCACCCAGGGAAGGACAATGTCAATGCAGATTTCCTCTTAAGAGAAGGAGTGGAGGGTCAGGCTTCTACCTTGGAAAGTATGGTCTTCCCACTAACAAGGAAGGTATGTGACAGGGGGAATCCTGTAACTCATAATTACTCTGTAAACACTTATGTTTGAAGAGGTCAGTAGTAGTTAACTCTCTAGCGAGCTAGGAGAAACACCTGTGCTGGGGATTAAAAAGCTGAACTGCTAAGCCGATTGACAGAGAGAGGGGAGAGAAAAGATATGTTTGTTTGTTTCCTAGATGACTGTTGTTATTTCCTTTTTCTGGATTTGTGAGAAGCTGCCCTGGAAAAAAGGACTTTATTTTACTTTCTGCACTTGCAGCTTCAAGAGTGTTTAAGTAAAAAGCTTGCCTGGAGGTTTTAAAAGGTATAGCACTTGTGTATCTAGTTATACAATAAAGCCTGTAACTGTTTAAATCAAAACCTCTGTTTATGTTGTGCTATAAGGGATGATTTAATTATGGACCAGTAGAAATTCTATACCTGTAATTAAAAATTCACCTAACTCTGTTCTATAGTTAGATAACTTTTCCAACATAAACTTAACCAATGCTAGATCAACTGAATTTATGCTGGTATAGAGAGATTCTGCATCTATTGAGATCCTCTTATAATTAGCATCCCATTGTAGATCACTCTTTCCAATAGATGTGGAGTATAACTGTACAGATTTCTCATGATCGGTTTTAAGTGCAAATCAATAATGTCTGAAAGTTGTTAACACATTGACCTTATAGCAGCGATAATGGTTCACACAGATGGGCAAGTCAAACATTTGTGAATAGCTTAAAGCTTGGGCCATTAAATTATTTCAAACATATGCTTATTAATATTCCCTTTATGATTACAATCTTTAGAAAGAATCTTGAAAAACTAGCTGTGAAAAATGTCCGAGGACAACAATATTGTGACTTAATATTTGAGCCTCTGCTTGGATTCTGTTTGTAACCCTCACAAGTAGAGTGATATTTTTGACTCCTGAGAATATGAAAAAATATATATATTTTTTTTAAGATTTTTACTTTATGATGTAAGAGATTCCAAAACAGTGCAAAAAATAAACAAACTCAAAACTATAACTTAAAGGGACACTGAACCCAATTTTTTTCTTTCATGATTCAGATATAGCATGACATTTTAAGCAACTTTCTAATTTACTCCTATTATCAAATTTTCTTCATTTTCTTGGTATCTTTACTTGAAATGCAAGAATGTAAATTTAGATGCCGGCCCATTTTTGATGAACAACCTGGGTTGTCCTTGCTGATTGGTGGATAAATTCATCCACCAATAAAAAAGTGCTATCCAGAGTTCTTTTACCTGTAAAAAAAGAAATACAACCCCCCCAACATTAAAACCCACCACCCACACACCCAACCCTACTCTAAAACCCACCCAAGCCCCCCTTAAAAAAACCTAACACTAACCCCCTGAAGATCACCCTACCTTGAGCCGTCTTCACCCAGCCGGGCACAAGTGGACCTCCAGAGGGGCAGAAGTCTTCATCCGATCCGGGCAGAAGAGGACCTCCAGACGGGCAGAAGACTTCATCCAGGTGGCATCTTCTATTTTCATCGATCCAGAGCGGAGCGGGTCTATCTTCAATCCATCCGACGCGGAGCATCCTCTTCCATCGATGTCCTAATGAAGAATGAAGGTTCCAAGATGATGTCCCTTGAATTCCGATTGGCTGATAGGATTCTATCAGCCAATCGGAATTAAGGTAGGAAAAATCCTATTGGCTGATGCAATCAGCCAATAGGATTGAAGTTTAAGCCTATTGGCTGATCCAATCAGCCAATAGGATTAAGCTTGCATTCTATTGGCTTTTCCTACCTTAATTCCGATTGGCTGATAAAATCCTATCAGCCAATCGGAATTTAAGGGACGCCATCTTGGATGACGTCATTTAAAGGAACCTTCATTCTTTGTTAGGACGTCAATGGAATAGGATGCTCCGCGTCGGATGGATTGAAGATGGACCCGCTCCACTCCGGATGGATGAAGATAGAAGATGCTGCATGGATGAAGTCTTCTGCACATCTGGAGGTCCTCTTCTGCCTGGATCGGATGAAGACTTCTGCCCCTCTGGAGGTCCACTTGTGACCGGCTGGGTGAAGAAGGCTCAAGGTAGGGTGATCTTCAGGGGGTTAGTGTTAGGTTTTTTTAAGGGGGGTTGGGTGGGTTTTAGAGTAGGGTTGGGTTTGTGGGTGGTGGGTTTTAATGTTGGGGGGTTGTATTTCTTTTTTTACAGGTAAAAGAGCTGATTACTTTGGGGCAATGCCCCGCAAAAAGCTCTTTTAAGGGCTATTTGTTATTTAGTATAGGGTAAGGAATTTTATTATTTTGGGGGGCTTTTTTATTTTATTAGGGGGCTAAGATTAGGTGTAATTAGTTTAAAATTCTTGTAATTTTTTTTTTTATTTTTGTAATTTAGTGTTTGTTTTTTTTGTACTTTAGTTTATTTTATTTTATTGTATTTAATTGTAGGTAATTGTAGTTAATTAATTTAATTTATTTAATTGTAGTGTTAGGTGTAATTGTAACTTAGGTTAGGATTTATTTTACAGGTACTTTTGTATTTATTTTAACTAGGTAGTTTTTAAATAGTTAATAACCATTTAATAACAATTGTGCCTAGTTAAAATAAATACAAAGTTGCCTGTAAAATTAATAAAAAACCTAAAATAGCTACAATGTAATTATTAATTATATTGTAGCTATCTTAGGGTTTATTTTATAGGTAAGTATTTAGTTTTAAATAGGAATAATTTAGTTAATAATAGTAAATTTATTTAGATTAATTTAAATAATATTTAAGTTAGGGGGCTGTTAGGGTTAGGGTTAGACTTAGGTTTAGGGGTTAATAAAATTTATGTACTGCCGGCGGTGTAGGGGGGGGCAGATTAGGGGTTGATAAATATAATGTTGGTGGCGGCGGGGTCCGGGAGCGGCGGTTTAGGGGTTAATAACTTTATTTAGTTGCGGCGGGGTCCGGGAGCAGCAGTTTAGGGATTAATAAGTTTATTAGAGTGGCGGTGGGCTCCGGGAGCGGCGGTTTAGGGGTTAATAAGTATAAAGTAGGTGGCGGTAGTGTAGGGGGGGCAGATTAGGGGTGTTTAGACTCGGGGTACATATTAGGGGGTTAGGTGTAGACATTTCCCATAGGAATCAATGGGATATCGGGCAGCAGCGAACATGAGTTTTCGCTGCTGTCAGACTCCCATTGATTCCTATTTACATCCGCCGCCTCCAGAACGGCGGATTGAAAACCAGGTACGCTGGGCCGGAAAAGTGGCGAGCGTACCTGGTAGGATCTTGATAACTTCCAAAAGTAGTCAGATTGTGCCGAACTTGCGTTCAAAACATCTGGAGTGATGTAACCATCGATCTGTGTCAGACTGAGTCCGGCGGATCGTATGTTACGTCACTAAATTCTACTTTTGCCGGTCTCTAGCCTTTGATAACTAAGACGAATCAGGCTTGCCACAAATACGCTGCGGAATTCCAGCGTATTTGCAGTTGACAGCTTGATAAATAGAGGCCTTAGGGAGTTCTGAAGTTGCACAGACTGAAGGGAATAATGTGATACTCAAAACAAAAAAGTTGCCTGCACTTCTCCCAAAGTAAAAACATGCAGGTAGATATCTATGATTAAAACACTACGCTGAAACATGTAAGATGTAACCTGCACCATATATTTTTTTATCTGATGTGACAAATAAATGTCATGTTTTTACTTTTGGAGAAGTGCTGGCAACTTTTTGTTTTGAATAATGTAAGCAGCCAAACATTATAGTCATAATAATTGCAATGATGTCATAATGGTTTCTACCAAAAGCTATAGCCTTCCCTATTACTTGAGAGTGGTTATACTGTTCAAAACACAACTTTTGTGCAGCTTGAGCTTAGTTTGTTATAATGCTCAATATCTTCACATTTCTTTTTGCTACCTTTTATCTCTTTAATAAACTACTTTATTCTATTACTCCTTCCCCCTCACCACCTGCACTATTCATCAGCCCATCTGTCTTAACCTCACCTTACTTTTGTATTCATGAACTTCACACATTCCTAAAGACACTCTCTCCCCCTTGCACTTCAGCCCAAAAACAGTCTCATTACTGCAAATCTGCATCTCATCTCATGTCACTCTCCCTCTTGCTCATAGCGGCTGGCGACATCTCCCCTAATCCTGGTCCCCCACAACTTCGTAGTCTTGCACATCCATGTGTGCCTTTCAATAGATATCAAAACAAAACTCTGGTAACCTTAATCTCATTCCTCTTGCATCTCTAACCACCACCCCCTTCACTTGTGCACTCTGGAACTCTCACTTGGTTTGCAACAAGCTCACCTCTATCCATGATCTCTTTATCTACCACTCTCTTATCCTTCTGGCTCTTACAGAAACCTGGCTCTCTGCTTCAGACAAAGCATCCACTGCTGCACTGTCACATGGGGGTCTCCATTTCAGCCACACTCCTAGGTCTGGCAATAGACAAGGAGGTGGTGTTGGTATTGTACTTTCCTCTCGTTGCACCTTTCAACAAATACATCCCTTCTCTTCCTTCACATTTTCTTTATTTGAAGCACACATGATTTGTTTATTTTCTCCCCTCTCTATATGTGTTGCAGTCATATACCGCCCCCCTGGCTCCCCAACTCAATTTTTAGATCACTTTGCTGCCTGGCTTACTTATTTCCTTTCCTCAGACACCCCTACCCTCATTCTTGGTGACTTCAACAGCCCTCTCAAGAATCCCACTGCCTCCTCTGAAAAACAACTTCTGCAACTCACTTCCTCTTTCGGCCTGTCACAATGGACTGACTCTCCCACTCACAAAGATGGTCACTCCCTTGATCTAATTTTCAGCTATCAATGCACTCAAATTTCAAAAACTCCCCTTTTCCTCTTACTGACCATCATCTCCTAACTTGCAACATCACTTCCCTCCCTACAACTTCCCCTCCCTCTACCCCTCACACCAAACTTCACAGAAGCACTAAGTCCTTAGATCAGCAACAGCTTGCTAGCTCTCTCGAATCTCTCCTCTCTTCCATCACTTCCTTTTCCGGCCCGACCAACCTATCTGCTACTATAACTCCACCCTTACATTGGTCATTGACAATCTGGCCCCTCCTACCATAGCTCAGAAACCATACTCTCATCCTCAGCCCTGGCATACTCCTCTTACATGGTACCTACGCAGATGTTCCCATACTGCTGAGCGACACTGGAGGAAATCTCGGAGTTCAACTGACTTTCTTCACTACAAGTTCATCTTGAACTCCTACTATTCTGCCCTTAATCTTTATAAGCAACAATACTTCTCTAATCTCATCTCTACGCTTTCCTCTAACACAAAGCGTCTGTTTTCCACGTTCAATATTCTTCTCCGCTCACCCCCACCTCCTAATATAACTTCTCTCTCAGCTCAAGATTTTGCCAGCCACTTCAATAACAAAATTTACTCCATCAGAAACGAAATCAGCTCTCAACATTCTACCAATCTCCCACCCCCTCAAAAGCTCACAATCATCCAAAACCCAAATACCCATACATTTAGCTCTTTTGCCCCTGATACCGAGAAAGAAGTTTCTGCCCTTATACTGTCCTCCCACCTCACTACCTGTTCCTAGACCCCATCCCCTTACAGCTTCTCCCCTCCCTCTCTTCTACCCTCACCCCCATACTCAAGCACATTTTTAACCTCTCCCTCAGCACTGGTATATTTCCCTCATCTCTAAAACATTCACTGGTCACACCTATCCTCAAGAAACCTTCCCTCGATCCAACTTCCCTATCCAACTACCGCCCTATTTCCTACTACCTTTTGCCTCAAAGCTCCTCAAAAAGCTAGTATATGCACGTCTATCCAATTTCCTTACACTAAACTCTCTTCTTGACCAACTGCAATCTGGATTTCGTCCCCATCACTCCACAGAGACCGCAATTGTCAAGGTTACCAAGGACCTACTTACAGCAAAATCCAAAGGCATCTTCTCTCTGCTTATCCTCCTTCATCTGTCTGCAGCCTTTGACACTGTTGACCACCCTCTTTTGCTCCAAACCCTCCAATCCTTTGGCATCTGCAACATAGCTCTCTCGTGGTTCTCTTCCTATCTAACCATACCTTTAATGTAGCCTTCTCTGGAGCATCCTCTTTCCCCCGTTACCACTTTCTGTTGTGGTACCTCAAGGTTTTGTTCTCGGTCCCCTTCTCTTTTCAATCTACACGTCATCATTAGGTTCCTTAATAAAGTCCCATGGGTTTCAATACCATTTGTATGCTGATGATACCCAAATCTACCTCTCTGCACCAGACCTACCTTCTTCCATACTAACCCGTGTCACTAACTGTCTTTCTCATATCTCATCTTGGATGTCCTCCACTACCTTAAGCTAAATCTCTCCAAAACTGAACTCCTTATTTTTCCGCCGTCTTCCAAAATCTCCCCCCCAATTTTCTATAACTGTTGATAACTGTTGATAATTTCATCATTACCTCTACCCCACATGCCTGATATCTTGGGGTCACACTTGACTCAGACCTTTCCTTCACTCCTCACATTCAATCCTTGGCTAACGTCGGCTGCTTCCACCTTAAAAACATCTCTAAAATTAGACATTTCCTTACACAAGACACAACTAAGATTTTAATCCATTCTCTCATCCTTTCCTGCCTAAACTACCAAGCTGCCACCTAGCTCCTTTACAATCCATAATGAATGACTCTGCCAGGCTCATCTTCCTTACACGTCGCTCTTCATCTGCTGCACCTCTCTGACAATCCCTTCACTGGCTTCCTCTTGCCTCCAAGATTAAACACAAAATCCTCACTCTGACATGCAAAGCCCTCAACTGCACTGCTCCCCCCCTACATTTAAGACCTTGTCTCCAGATACTCTCCCTCCTGTCCCCTTCGCTCTGCTCACGATCTCCTACTCTCCTTCTCTCTTATTACTTCCTCACATTTCTGTTTACATGACTTCTCCAGACTGGTGCCCATCTTGTGGAACTCCCTGCCTCACTCCACAAGACTCTCCCTTAGTTTTAACAGCTTCAAGCGCTCCCTAAAGACTCTACTATTCAGGTATGCATACAACCTACACTAACCTTTCCTACCTCCATTGCTTTCCCCTTGAACCCCTTAGAAAGTAAGCCTATGAGCCCAGCTGTTTGCAGAGCACCTTCATAAGAGCTGACTACAACAGTGCAACTCTCAGCAGGGCCCTCTACCCATTTGATCCCTATAAATGTCATCCTGTATACCGACTATGTTTATAGTGCTGTGGAATCTGTCGACGCTCTACAAATACCTGATGATAATAATAATAAAATAATAATGATGCCTTACAATCCACTACTATTATAGAAAGTTCTGCAACTTTGTTCTCTGTCAGTAACAATTAAAACAGAATCAATCTAGCCATTAGGTAGATGGGATGTCTTACAAGATTGAACAGTCCTGTAAATTAAAGATGAGATGATGGATTTATATTTTTAATTAAAAAAATGTCTGCGAAACTAGAGTCAAATACAAATTAATTGCATTACTTTAAAAAAATAAATATATATGTATATAAGATTATACATATATATTTTAAAATGCTGCAATCACTGTACGACGTAGGTTCTGTGCCGTCTCTGATGGAATCAGAACAAGGCTCTCATTGGAGAAAAAAATTGTTTACACTTTAGCTTATGGTATAAAGTATTTGAGCATGTGTGCCACATTTAAATAAAAAAGTCAAAATTCTAAGTCAGGAAAAAAGATCACTGTCTCTTTAACTAATAACATGTCACATCTTTAATCATAATGATTTTGAATTATTCAGTTGCTGTGGAAGTTGCTAGTTGAGAATCTATAGCTTTGTATCTCGCCGGGGGAAGTTTATTATTACTGAGTCTGACAGCAGAGAGCCCTGGCAGGTTAATTGCTGCAGCAAGACTAGCTGGGAGTTTGCTGTTGATATATGGTGACTAAAGGGAGAGAAGGAGATTGACTATGCCTGTTACAGCACAAATATCTTCATGCGCCTCAGGTTTCTTACAAAGATATGGGAAATAAATGCTTGCTGTTCATTTTCTGTCTACACAATACAAATAGCCTTGGGCTGAACAAGGCAACCACAGCAAGAAGAATATAAAAAAAAGGAAACTCACAAATTAACATTATTACAAACATCCCTGCCTGAAAGTGCTGAAAATCAATTTCAATACATTTTGCATTTTAATAGGGATCTGCACAAATAAATCAACAGAGTTTATGGGACACTTGGCTGTCTGAGATGTCTTTTGATGATACAGTATTTGCTTTTTACTACATAAAAAAACTATATCAAAATGTGGATTATTTAATATATAGGAATGGAATTAGATGTCAATAATGAAAAAAATCTTAAAGTGGTACCACCATATTAAGAATCTGCATTATATTTATGATAAGTTAGTTATACTTTTTAAAATAATTTATATTTTCTAAAATAAAAATAGTTTTTTTTTTAAAATAGTATATACTATCATTCTAGATGTGCATTTGCATTAAAATGATAATTAGACTATTTTATGGTGCAATGTGCATGTCCTGCATGGTAAAACAGACATATACAGATTAAAGGTAATGACTCTCATGGACAATGAAAACTGTTCCAAGTCTCTGTGATTTGTTATGCTATTGCATTCCCCTCTGTGCCACTGGAGGGCTCTTGTTTAGAATTGCATCTGGGAACCTATTGACTGTGTTACTCTTTGGTTGTGCTGGTTCCTGTTGTTCTGTATCCTGCTCTCTGCATCCCTAGTTGTGACTTGGCCTGTTCCCCTGTGTCTGTCTTTTGGATTACCATTTGTTTACTCACTTGGAAGGACTGATTCTAATTAAAACCCTTAGCTTGTTCCGGGATTCTACCTATGCTTCCTGATTTGGTATAATTTCTGCTTGACTGGTTCTGATCTCTGACCATTGATTGTTTGCCCCAGCCTGTTTTTCTAATGTCACCAGTATCCTGCACAGTGTTTCTGTGGCACCAGTACACCACACAGTGTTCCAGTGGTGGCAGTGCACATTTCTTGCCTTGAGGTCCTGCCAATACCAGTAGCAGATTTACCTTTCTGTCAGTGCCAGCCACAGACCAGCCTTTCTGCTGTTTCAACAGACCCAGTTAAATAAACATAGTATTTTCCTAGTGCTGTAATTATGTCTAAAAGCAAACCAGTATCATTAGCTTCATTAAACAAAAAATAACTCTAAGCATGCAAACAACTCACAAAGCAAACTCCACACTCCTGACCTCAGCACAAATGTGACATAATGCCAGGGCCACACATTGAAGCTTACAAAGGTGTTTCACTACTTGTTTAACCTGTCTGAGAAGATTCAGTCTGTGGCATTACATCTGCAACAAGTTTTTAAAGTACTTTAAGCACTCCCTGGTTTAATAAAATATTTTCCATAACCATTTGCAGCAGGTTTCAAGGCAATTTAGAATTGTCTAAAAGACTTCATACAAAACATTTTGTCAAATCTACCAACTGTATCTGATTCTATGGGGCCAATTTACCAAATTGCGGACGGACATGATACAATGTAGCGTATCATGTCCGCTGCACATTGATAAATGCCGACAGCATAAGCTGTCGGAATTTATCATTGCACAAGCAGTTCTGGTGAACTGCTTGTGCAATGCCGCCCCCTGCAGATTCGCGCCATTCGGCCAATAGCAAGGGGTGTCAATCAGCATGATCGTATAGGATTGGGTGCGTTGAAGACCACAGCCTCAGAGGCAGCGGACAAGTTATGGAGCAGCGGTCCATCAAGGTCCATTCGGAGCTTGATAATTTGGCCCCTATGTCTACAAATTCATCTAACACACCCTCCCATTATGTCAACTCTATTCATTTTCCTGTGTTGTGAGGCACCCCTACTTCTAAGACAGCCGAAAGAGTCTTCGCACACCAGTCATTCACATTGCTGTTGGGTGACGTTATACCAGTCCTGGCGTAAAAATTCAAGCAGCTTGACTTTGATGGCTTGTGACCATCCATCTTTCCCTTGATCACATTCCAGAGGTTTTCAATGGGGTTTAGGTATGACGATTGGGCTGGCCATGACAGATTCTTGATCTGGTGGTCCTCCATTCACACCTTGATTGTTCTGGCTGTGTGGCATGGAGCATTGTCCTGCTGAAAAAAACAAATCCTCAGAGTTGGGAAACATTGTCATAGCAGTAGGATGCATGTTTTCTTCCAGGATTACCTTGTACATGGCTTGATTCATGCACCCTTCACATAATAATTTGCCTGATTCTAGCCTTGCTTAAGCACCCCCAGATCATCATCGATCCTCCACCATTGGTGGGTGGAAGGCCTCTCCAGATCTTCCTCTAACAATTAGATGACCAGGTGTTGGGCAAAGCTGAAAAAGGGCTTTAACATAGAGATACATACATATACATGTCTAAAGATGGATATGTATATATATATATATATATATATATATATATATATATATACTGTAAATATATAGATATGTGTGTATGTGTGTGTATACATATGTATTTATGTATTTAGATGTGTATATATGTATTTAAAGACATATATACACATAAATACATATGTAGACATATATAGACATCTATATATATATAAATGCATTGCAGCCCTTTGCAGTTATGTAGATGAAAACATGTGAAAGTATGTTTCTGCAATATAAAAATTGAATACATTTTATACTGTGTATTTACTGCAAATATTTTACATTCCAATGTTCTGCACATTGCAGAATGTGTTCTATGTATTTTACATAGATATTCCTATATATCTGTAGATATCTATACCTATATATAATCATCTAAATAGATAGATAGATAGATAAATAGATAGATAGATAGATAGATAGATAGATAGATAGATAGATAGATAGATACTATATATTGTACCAAAAAACATCATAGAAATATTTATTTATGAATAAATAGAACATAATTTTGTATGTGAAAGACACTGGAATGTGAAATATTCATATTTTTATATCAGGTTTGCAACACATGAGAATATGCGATCAGGTTTATACGAAAGTGGAGTTTTTTTCTCCATTGACTTCTGTGGGGGAATATGTGAACACGCACACAATATTTTAAGTTTGGCTTTTTTACGCTCGTCAGGTTAGCATGTAAGTGAAAACAGTTTACTTTCAACTTATGATATGAGTGTAACCCGACAAGAGCAAAAAGATTACTTTTAGCGCAATTAATGCTTGGGCGGAAACTAATTAGTGCTCCACTTGTAATCTGGCCCTATGTGTTTATCCCATTTACTCAGTTCTGGAGTCACAGAGAACAGTGACTGCTGCAGCTGATTGGCAATTTCCTCTCAGGACCAGTGGTTCTTTGTGGCTCCCAAATAGTACTTTAATCATAATTTTAACTTACTGACGGGGCTTAAACACTGAGGCCCCTATGATCGAAAGTGCTGTGAGGTGGAAAAATATTCCAAGGGATCTGCCGCTATATTGAGCGAGCATGTTGAAATATTGCAAGCTCCCGACATAGCTGCTAACAATATAGTAAATGATAGTAACAATATAGTAAATGATTCCTTTTACCACTATCGTGCCTAACCACTAATCCTAATACTCCTAAACAGAAGTACCCCACACTAATAAATATCAAAACCGCCACATACCCACCACAAGTACCTATCTTATTAAACCCTATACCACCACATACCCACCACAAGTACCAATCTATTAACCCCTATACTGCCACTAGCCCACCACAAGTACCCATCTAAACTATTAACCCCTATACCTCCACATACCCACTGCAAGTTCCCATATGAACTATTAACACCCATACCGCCACATACCCACTGCAAGTACTCAACGAAACTATCAATCCCTATACCGCCAGATAGCTATCTAAACGATTAACTCCTAAATCATTACTAGCCCACCAAAAGTACCCTACAATATTAACCCCTAAAAATCCACAACCCCCAATGCAAATGAACCCTATTCTACCTAACTCCAACCGCCCCTCTAAACTAAACCTCCTAATTTACTGGGGGGGAAAAAATCTAAGTTACTTAAAAAAAAACAAAAAAAAAAACTTTTTACTATTAAAACAATAGGAGCTGGGGGATTGTATAGTGTAATGTTACAATATGTATGTAAACTGTAAATGTGATTGTACTAATCTATTGTGCCTTTAGGCGTGTAATTTTACTTATAATAAGATTTCGATTGCGTGTTCTTAATATTCATTAGATTCAATAATGTTTGTTTATGAAACTAATATCTTGCTGAAAAAACTTGCCACAACATGGCTGTGCAATTAAAAGAGATTTGCTTCATTTAAATCAATAGAGCTGCTTCTATTTCATAAACATTAACTTTCTGCCACATAGAACCACTTCCACTGTCAAGTGTAATATAATAAAGTAGAATATAATAAATACATTAATAATAAAAAAAAGAAACATCTTCATCAAGTTGATATAGTTAGACATGAACAGGAGAGAAGATACTTAATACGGACAATCTGAATCGAGCTTGCTCAACTGCAATTTAAGTGAAAAATGCTTACCACTGCCCAGAATGCCCACCATCACCTTTTATCAGATCTGTGAAATTGTTGATACACATACTGTTCTATCCAGTGAGAACACTTTAACATAACAAAACAGAAATGCAAATATTTAACATTTACACACATATACATATCCTGTTTTGAAAATGTGTTTTCCCTGTTTGTAGATATCATGTTTTTGGTTATTACATGGATGGCAGGCATGTTTACTGGTGATTGGCTAGAAAAGATGGGTATAATGAATTTTAAACATAATCTCGTCTGAACAGTGAGACCCCACTTAGCATTTATGAATCTGGTTTAAATAAATCCTCTATGTATAAGCTATTTTTAGTAATTTACTTTATTTAAAAGTCCTACTTTAGCTTGGAATTTGTTTCTGTGATAAATTTTATTTACTATCGGCTAGATTCCAAGTTGTGCGTTAGGCTTAAAAAGCAGTGTTGGCCAGTCCCAATGCTGCTTTTTAATGCCCGCTGGTATTACGAGTCTTGCAGGTACAGGTGTACCGCTCACTTTTTTGGCCAGACTTGCAAATACCGCAAATCCACTTACTTCAAATGCGTATCCTCTTTTTTCAATGGGACTTGCATAGCGCTGGTATTACGAGTCTGACAAAAAGTGAGCGGTACACCCTCTCCTGTCAAGACTGATACCGCATTTTAAAGTCAGTAGTTAAGAGTTTTACACTACAATGCCGTAGCATAAAACTCTTAACTAAAGTGCTAAAAAGTACACTAACACCCATAAACTGCCTATTAACCCCTAAACCGAGGCCCTCCCACATTGCAAACACTAAAATACATTTTTAACCCCTAATCTGCCGAACCGGACATCGCCGCCACTATAATAAATATATTAACCCCTAAACCACCACACTCCCGCCTCGCAAACATTAGTTAAATATTATTAACCCCTATTCTGCCGTCCCTAACATCGCCAACACCAACCTACATTTATTAACCCCTAATCTGCTGCCCCCAATGTCGCCGCCACTATAATAAAGTTATTAACCCCTAAATCTAAGTCTAACCCTAACAGCCCCTAACTTAAATATAATTTAAATAAATCTAAATAAAATTCCTATCATTAACTAAATAATTCCTATTTTAATTAAATACTTACCTATAAAATAAACCCTAAGCTAGCTACAATATAACTAATAGTTACATTATAGCTAGCTTAGGGTTTATTTTTATTTTACAGGCAAGTTTGTATTTATTTTAACTAGGTAGAACAGTTTTTAAATAGTCATTAACTATTTAATAACTACCTAGCTAAAATAAAGACAAAAGTACCTGTAAAATAAAACCTAACCTAAGTTACAATTACACCTAACACTACACTATAATTAAATTAACTAATGTAACAACAATTAAATACAATTAAATAAAATTATCTAAAGTACAAAAAAACACTAAATTACAGAAAATAATAAACAAATTACAAGATTTTTAAACTAATTACACCTAATCTAATCCTTGTAACAAAATTAAAAAGCACCCCCAAAATAAAAAAAGACCTACCTTACAATAAATTACAAATAGCCCTTAAAAGGGCCTTTTGCGTGGGCATTGCCCCAAAGTAATCAAGAAGTCTTCATCCAGACAGCATCTTCTATCTTCATCCATCAGGCGCGGAGCGGGTCCATCTTCAAGACATCCGACATGGAGCATCCTCTTCAATCAATGGCTAACACAGAATGAAGGTACCTTTAAGTGACATCATCCAAGATGGCGTCACTTCAATTCCGATTGGCTTAATCGGAATTAAGGTAGAAAAAATCAAATTGGCTGATGCAATCAGCCAATAGGATTGATCTCGCATTCTATTGGCTGATTGGATCAGACAACAGGATTGAACTTGAATCCTATTGGCTGATTGCATCAGCCAATAGGATTTGTTCTACCTTAATTCCGATTGGCTGATAGAATTCTACCAGCCAATTGGAATTGAAGGGACGCCATCTTGGATGATGTCACTTAAAGGTACCTTTATTCTGTGTTAGCCGTCGATTTAAGAGGATGCTCCGCGTCGGATGTTTCGAAGATGGACCCGCTCTGCGCAAGATGGATGAAGATAGAAGATGCTGTCTGGATGAAGACTTCTGTCCGTCTGGAGGACCACTTAGCCCAGCTTGGATGAAGACTTCTCCAGGCTTCGTTGAGGACTTTTAAGGGCTATTTGTAATTTAGTGTAGGGTGGGACTTTTTTTATTTTGGGGGGGCTTTTTTATTTTGTTAGGGGATTAGATTAGGTGTAATTAGTTTAAAAATCTTGTAATTTGTTTATTATTTTCTGTAATTTAGTGTTTTTTTTGTACTTTTGATAATTTTATTTAATTGTATTTAATTTAGGGAATTAATTTAATTATAGTGTAGTGTTAGGTGTAATTGTAACTTAGGTTAGGTTTTATTTTACAGGTAACTTTGGCCTAGATTTGGAGGCCTAGATTTGGAGTTTGGCGGTAGCCGTGAAAACCAGCGTTAGAGGCTCCTAACGCTGGTTTTAGGCTACCGCCGGTATTTGGAGTCACTCAAAATAGGGTCTAACGCTCACTTTCCAGCCGCGACTTTTCCATACGTAAATTGCGTATCCTATCTTTTCAATGGGATTTTTATAACTCCGGTATTTAGAGTCGTGTTTGAAGTGAGCGTTAGACATCTAACGACAAAACTCCAGCCGCAGGAAAAAAGTCAGTAGTTAAGAGCTTTCTGGGCTAACGCCGGTTTATAAAGCTCTTAACTACTGTGCTCTAAAGTACACTAACACCCATAAACTACCTATGTACCCCTAAACCGAGGTCCCCCCACATCGCCGACACTCGAAAAAATTTTTTAACCCCTAATCTGCCGACCGCCACCTACGTTATACTTATGTACCCCTAATCTGCTGCCCCTAACACCGCCGACCCCTGTATTATATTTATTAACCCCTAACCTGCCCCCCACAACGTCGCCTCAACCTGCCTACACTTATTAACCCCTAATCTGCCGACCGCAAAGCGCCGCCACCTACGTTATCCTTATGTACCCCTAATCTGCTGCCCCTAACATCGCCGACCCCTATATTATATTTATTAACCCCTAATCTGCCCCCCTCAACGTCGCCTCCACCTGCCTACACTTATTAACCCCTAATCTGCCGACCGGACCTGAGCGCTACTATAATAAAGTTATTAACCCCTAATCCGCCTCACTAACCCTATAATAAATAGTATTAACCCCTAATCTGCCCTCCCTAACATCGCCGACACCTAACTTCAATTATTAACCCCTAATCTGCCGACCGAATCTCGCCGCTATTCTAATAAATGGATTAACCCCTAAAGCTAAGTCTAACCCTAATACTAACACCCCCCTAAATTAAATATAATTTAAATCTAACGAAATTAATTAACTCTTATTAAATAAATTATTCCTATTTAAAGCTAAATACTTACCTGTAAAATAAATCCTAATATAGCTACAATATAAATTATAATTATATTATAGCTATTTTAGGATTAATATTTATTTTACAGGTAACTTTGTATTTATTTTAACCATGTACAATAGCTATTAAATAGTTAAGAACTATTTAATAGCTAAAATAGTTAAAATAATTACAAATTTACCTGTAAAAGAAATCCTAACCTAAGTTACAATTAAACCTAACACTAGACTATCAATAAATTAATTAAATAAACTACCTACAATTATCTACAATTAACCTAACACTACACTATCAATAAATTAATTAAATACAATTGCTACAAATAAATACAATTAAATAAACTAGCTAAAGTACAAAAAATAAAAAAGAACTGTTACAAAAAATAAAAAAATATTTACAAACATAAGAAAAATATTACAACAATTTTAAACTAATTACACCTACTCTAAGCCCCCTAATAAAATAACAAAGCCCCCCAAAATAAAAAAAAAACCCTACCCTATTCTAAATTACTAAAGTTCAAAGCTCTTTTACCTTACCAGCCCTGAACAGGGCCCTTTGCGGGGCATGCCCCAAGGAATACAGCTCTTTTGCCTGTAAAAAAAAACATACAATACCCAAGCCCCCCAACATTACAACCCACCACCCACATACCCCTAATCTAACCCAAACCCCCCTTAAATAAACCTAACACTAAGCCCCTGAAGATCATCCTACCTTGTCTTCACCTCACCGGGTATCACACCGATCCGTCCAGAAGAGCTCCTCCGATGTCCTGATCCAAGCCCAAGCGGGGGGCTGAAGAGGTCCATGATCCGGCTGAAGTCTTCATCCAAGCGGGGCAGAAGAGGTCTTCCATCCGATTGAAGTCTTCATCCAAGCGGCATCCATCCGGAGCGAAGCGGCAGCATCCTGAAGACCTCCACCGCGGAACATCCATCCTGGCCGACGACTGAACAACGAATGACGGTTCCTTTAAATGACGTCATCCAAGATGGCGTCCCTCGAATTCCGATTGGCTGATAGGATTCTATCAGCCAATCGGAATTAAGGTAGGAATATTCTGATTGGCTGATGGAATCAGCCAATCAGAATCAAGTTCAATCCAATTGGCTGATACGATCAGCCAATCAGATTGAGCTCGCATTCTATTGGCTGTTCCGATCAGCCAATAGAATGCAAGCTCAATCTGATTGGCTGATTGGATCAGCCAATCGGATTGAACTTGATTCTGATTGGCTGATTCCATCAGCCAATCAGAATATTCCTACCTTAATTCCGATTGGCTGATAGAATCCTATCAGCCAATCGGAATTCGAGGGACGCCATCTTGGATGACGTCATTTAAAGGAACCGTCATTCGTCGTTCAGTCATCGGCCAGGATGGATGTTCCGCGGTGGAGGTCTTCAGGATGCTGCCGCTTCGCTCCGGATGGATGCCGCTTGGATGAAGACTTCAATCGGATGGAAGAACTCTTCTGCCCCGCTTGGATGAAGACTTCAGCCGGATCATGGACCTCTTCAGCCCCCCGCTTGGGCTTGCATCAGGACATCGGAGGAGCTCTTCAGGACGGATCGGTGAACCTGGTATGGTGAAGATAAGGTAGGAAGATCTTCAGGGGCTTAGTGTTAGGTTTATTTAAGGGGGGTTTGGGTTAGATTAGGGGTATGTGGGTGGTGGGTTGTAATGTTGGGGGGGGGTATTGTATGTTTTTTTTTACAGGCAAAAGAGCTGTATTTCTTGGGGCATGCCCTGCAAAGGGCCCTGTTCAGGGCTGGTAAGGTAAAAGAGCTTTGAACTTTAGTAATTTAGAATAGGGTAGGGCATTTTTTTATTTTGGGGGGCTTTGTTATTTTATTAGGGGGCTTAGAGTAGGTGTAATTAGTTTAAAATTGTTGTAATATTTTTTTTATGTTTGTAAATATTTTTTTATTTTTTGTAACTTAGTTCTTTTTTATTTTTTGTACTTTAGCTAGTTTATTTAATTGTATTTATTTGTAGCAATTGTATTTAATTAATTTATTGATAGTGTAGTGTTAGGTTAATTGTAGGTAATTGTAGGTAGTTTATTTAATTAATTTATTGATAGTCTAGTGTTAGGTTTAATAGTTAAAATAATTACAAATTTACCTGTAAAAGAAATCCTAACCTAAGTTACAATTAAACCTAACACTAGACTATCAATAAATTAATTAAATAAACTACCTACAATTATCTACAATTAACCTAACACTACACTATCAATAAATTAATTAAATACAATTGCTACAAATAAATACAATTAAATAAACTAGCTAAAGTACAAAAAATAAAAAAGAACTGTTACAAAAAATAAAAAAATATTTACAAACATAAGAAAAATATTACAACAAAATAAAAAAAAAACCCTACCCTATTCTAAATTACTAAAGTTCAAAGCTCTTTTACCTTACCAGCCCTGAACAGGGCCCTTTGCGGGGCATGCCCCAAGGAATACAGCTCTTTTGCCTGTAAAAAAAAACATACAATACCCAAGCCCCCCAACATTACAACCCACCACCCACATACCCCTAATCTAACCCAAACCCCCCTTAAATAAACCTAACACTAAGCCCCTGAAGATCATCCTACCTTGTCTTCACCTCACCGGGTATCACACCGATCCGTCCAGAAGAGCTCCTCCGATGTCCTGATCCAAGCCCAAGCGGGGGGCTGAAGAGGTCCATGATCCGGCTGAAGTCTTCATCCAAGCGGGGCAGAAGAGGTCTTCCATCCGATTGAAGTCTTCATCCAAGCGGCATCCATCCGGAGCGAAGCGGCAGCATCCTGAAGACCTCCACCGCGGAACATCCATCCTGGCCGACGACTGAACAACGAATGACGGTTCCTTTAAATGACGTCATCCAAGATGGCGTCCCTCGAATTCCGATTGGCTGATAGGATTCTATCAGCCAATCGGAATTAAGGTAGGAATATTCTGATTGGCTGATGGAATCAGCCAATCAGAATCAAGTTCAATCCAATTGGCTGATACGATCAGCCAATCAGATTGAGCTCGCATTCTATTGGCTGTTCCGATCAGCCAATAGAATGCAAGCTCAATCTGATTGGCTGATTGGATCAGCCAATCGGATTGAACTTGATTCTGATTGGCTGATTCCATCAGCCAATCAGAATATTCCTACCTTAATTCCGATTGGCTGATAGAATCCTATCAGCCAATCGGAATTCGAGGGACGCCATCTTGGATGACGTCATTTAAAGGAACCGTCATTCGTCGTTCAGTCATCGGCCAGGATGGATGTTCCGCGGTGGAGGTCTTCAGGATGCTGCCGCTTCGCTCCGGATGGATGCCGCTTGGATGAAGACTTCAATCGGATGGAAGAACTCTTCTGCCCCGCTTGGATGAAGACTTCAGCCGGATCATGGACCTCTTCAGCCCCCCGCTTGGGCTTGCATCAGGACATCGGAGGAGCTCTTCAGGACGGATCGGTGAACCTGGTATGGTGAAGATAAGGTAGGAAGATCTTCAGGGGCTTAGTGTTAGGTTTATTTAAGGGGGGTTTGGGTTAGATTAGGGGTATGTGGGTGGTGGGTTGTAATGTTGGGGGGGGGGTATTGTATGTTTTTTTTTACAGGCAAAAGAGCTGTATTTCTTGGGGCATGCCCTGCAAAGGGCCCTGTTCAGGGCTGGTAAGGTAAAAGAGCTTTGAACTTTAGTAATTTAGAATAGGGTAGGGCATTTTTTTATTTTGGGGGGCTTTGTTATTTTATTAGGGGGCTTAGAGTAGGTGTAATTAGTTTAAAATTGTTGTAATATTTTTTTTATGTTTGTAAATATTTTTTTATTTTTTGTAACTTAGTTCTTTTTTATTTTTTGTACTTTAGCTAGTTTATTTAATTGTATTTATTTGTAGCAATTGTATTTAATTAATTTATTGATAGTGTAGTGTTAGGTTAATTGTAGGTAATTGTAGGTAGTTTATTTAATTAATTTATTGATAGTCTAGTGTTAGGTTTATTTGTAACTTATGTTAGGATTTCTTTTACAGGTAAATTTGTAATTATTTTAACTATTTTAGCTATTAAATAGTTCTTAACTATTTAATAGCTATTGTAAATGTTTAAAATAAATACAAAGTTACCTGTAAAATAAATATTAATCCTAAAATAGCTATAATATAATTATAATTTATATTGTAGCTATATTAGGATTTATTTTACAGGTAAGTATTTAGCTTTAAATAGGAATAATTTATTTAATAAGAGTTAATTAATTTCATTAGATTTAAATTATATTTAACTTAGGGGGGTGTTAGTATTAGGGTTAGACTTAGCTTTAGGGGTTAATACATTTATTAGAATAGCGGCGAGATTCGGTCGGCAGATTAGGGGTTAATAATTGAAGTTAGGTGTCGGCGATATTAGGGAGGGCAGATTAGGGGTTAATACTATTTATGATAGGGTTAGTGATGCGGATTAGGGGTTAATAACTTTATTATAGTAGCGCTCAGGTCCGGTCGGCAGATTAGGGGTTAATAAGTGTAGGCAGGTGGAGGCGACGTTGTGGGGGGCAGATTAGGGGTTAATAAATATAATATAGGGGTCGGCGATGTTAGGGCAGCAGATTAGGGGTACATAGGGATAATGTAAGTAGCGGCGGTTTACGGAGCGGCAGATTAGGGGTTAATAATAATATGCAGGGGTCAGCGATATCGGGGGCGGCAGATTAGGGGTTAATAAGTGTAAGGTTAGGGGTGTTTAGACTCGGGGTACATGTTAGAGTGTTAAGTGCAGACGTAGGATGGGTTACCGCATAGCAAACAATGGGGCTGCGTTAGGAGCTGAACGCGGCTTTTTTGCAGGTGTTTGTTTTTTTTTCAGCTCAAACAGCCCCATTGTTTCCTATGGGGGAATCGTGCACGAGCACGTTTTTGAGGCTGGCCGCATCCGTAAGCAACTCTGGTATCGAGAGTTGAAGCTGCGTTAAAAATGCTCTACGCTCCTTTTTTGGAGCTTAACGCAGCCTTTATGTGGACTCTCAATACCAGAGTTATTTTTATGGTGCGGCCAGAAAAAAGCCGGCGTTAGTTTTTCGGGTCGTTACCGACAAAACTCCAAATCTAGGCCTTTGTATTTATTTTAGCTAGGTAGTTGTTATTAGATAGTTAATAATTATTTAATAACTATTGTACCTAGTTAAAATAGTAGTGGCAAGTGCACTCTCCTTTATATATATATATATATATATATATATATATATATATATATATATATATATATATATATATAAAGAGATTGCTCTGAATAATTATCAAGATTAATTTTAAGGCATAAAGAAGGAAAAACAATGACCCAACTTATATTGTCAGAAAACACAACCTTATCCTGAAGAAAAATAAGGGGGGACAGAAGAAGGAGTAGAAAACTCAGAAACTCTTCTAGCAGAGGAAACAAACAAAAAACCTTACAGAAATAAGTTTAATATCCACCTGATGCATTTGCTCAAAAGGAGGAATCTGCAAAATCCTCAAAACCAAATTAATGGAGGAATAATTGTATAATAACAGGCTTAATTCAAATCAAGGCTTGAACTAAACCATGAATTTCAGGATGATTAGCAATCTTTTTAAGAAACAACTGAAAGGGCAGAAAACTGACTCTTCAAAGAACTGGCAGATAATACCTTATCCACACCATCCTGTAAAAACAGCAAGAATTCAAGGAATTCTAAAAGAATTCCAAAAATAAAACCCTTACAGGAGTTCTAAAACATTAATAGGTAACCTTGCCTCCTGAGGAGACTAAACTCCTATGTGCTTCTGAGACCCCCATATGGCCCCCCATCCTGAAAAAAAAATAGTATCTGTAGAAATTACAGACCAAGAAGGATGAACTAAAGAAGCCCCCTGCATAAATAACTAATAGTTCAGCCATCAAGACAGAAACAGACTTGTTCTGGAATGTAAACAAGTCATCTGAGACAACTGAGTATGGACCCTACATCATTTGCAAAAGATACAAATCTAAATAAAAGGCTCATATGGAAGTATGCAAACGGAATAGCATCTGAGGCCACACATATGAGACCTGCACCTCCATGTAAAGAGAAACTGAAGGAAAAAACAGACATGAAGGATCTAACAGGCAAACACCAGCTTCAACTGTCTTCGGTCCATCAAAGAAAGTCACATAGAACTTAACCCCACAAAAGCAACCTTTATCTGAGGAACCAGTAAACTGTTTGGAAAAATGACTTTCCAACAATGTTGTTGAAGAAACAACAATAGTCTACTGGAATAAAATATTGCTAAATGTAAAGATAAAGCTTGAACTTACATATCATCCAGGTCAGGAAGCACAGTAATATCCTAAAACCTGATTACAGATATGAGGGAATCCAGAACCTTGGAGAATATTTGTTGCCAAACTAAAACTGCTCATCTAAACTAAAAATGCTCATCAAAAAAATCAAACCACAGAAGCCAATGATGTTCCTTGGAATAAGGATATAAAAGTAAGCATTCTTGAAATCTATTGTGGACATAAACTGACCTCACAGAATAGTCCGCATAGTTTCCATTTCAAAAGTAGGAACTTGAGAGACATGTTTAGAGTTTCTAGATCAGAATTGACCTGAGAGTTCCCTCCTTCTTTGGAACAATGAATAGGTTGGAGTTCTCAGAAACCTGAACCTTTACGGAATTTCTAGGATCATTGGACAAAAAAAAAACCTTCCCTTGTGAGGCCTTGATCTGAAACCTCTTCAATATCCTTGAGACTATATTAAGAACCCAAAGAACCTGAACAGACTAAATTCAATCTTCCTGAAAAATGAGCAACCTACCCCTAGCAGAGACTCTGGATCTGGGACATCCTTACATGCAGACTTGGAAGGAGAAGATTTTTTAGACTGTTTAGACCTGTTCCAGGTAAGTTAATGGGCACTGACCCTGTCAGCATTCTCCAGAGCATATACAGTAGATTGCCTTGAATATAGCGTGCAACCTTGCAAGCAGAGAGATTTTTTTTTGCAAATGCTATTTTATTTATTTCCAGAAGGAACCAGAGGAACTACTACTGTTCAGGCAAATAGTTTTCATAAAGTCAAATTAGCTGTGCACATTTTTTTCATCTTTTTAAATATGCCCCCAGGCACCCTTGGAAAGTGGCCCCTAATTGCCAAAAAGTTCCCAGGTCACTCCTGGATATTGGCCCCTGCTCACCAATAGGCTCCCAGGCACCCGGGAAAGTGTCTCTTGCTTGCCAGTATGCTCCCATGCACCCAGGAAAGTGACCCTTGCTTGTGAATACTATCATAGAACCCCTTGGTCACCTATAGGCTCCCAAGCACCCTGGAAAAGTGACCCCTGCTCACAAATAGTTTCCCAGGCACCTCAAAAAGTGGCCTCTGTTCACCAATAGAATGCTAGGAACCTTTGGAAAGTGGCCCCTGCTCACTAATAGGCTCCCAGGCAACCTGTGAAAGTGGGCCCTGCTCACCAATAAGTCCCAAGCAACCCTCGGAAAGTGGTCCCTGCTTGCCAATAGACTCCAAGGCCCATTGAGAAAGAGGCCCCTGCTCATCAATAGGCTCCCAGGCACCCCCAGAAAGGGGCACCTCCTTGCCAATACGTTCCCAGGTCCTCCAGGAAAGTGACTTCTGCTCACAAGTAGGCTCCCAGGCACCGCAGGAAAGTGCCCCCTGTTCACCAGTAGGCTCACAGGCCCCTGAGAAAGTGATCCAAACTAGCCAATAGGTCACTTTCCCAGGGTGCCACGGGATCAATTGGAGACCAGGGGCTACTTTCTGGGGGTGTCTAGGAGCATATTGGCAAGCAGGGGCCACTTTCCCAGGTTGCGTGGGAGTCTATTTGTGAGCAGGCACAACTTTTCTGAGGTATCTGGAAGTCTATTAGCAAGCAGGGGGGCACCTTTGGCAAGCAAGGGCCACTTTTCTGGGTGCCTAGGAGCCTATTGGCAAGCAGGGGCCACTTTTGGCAAGCAAGAGCTACTTTCCCGGGAGGTCCTGGGAACTTATTGGCAAGCAGGGGCTGCTTTCTCAAGGTGCCTGGGAGCTATTGGTGAGCAGGGACCACTTTCTTTGGGTACTTGAAAGCCTATTGGCAATCAAGGGCCACATTCCCTGGGTGCCTGGGAACATATAGGTGAGCAGGGGACACTTTCCCAGGGTGTCTGGGAGCCAATTGGCGAGTAAGGGCCAACTTCATGGGATGCCTGGGAGTCTATTGGCAAGCAGGAGTCACTTTTGTTAGGTGCCTTGAAGCATATTGGCAAGCAGGGACTATTTTACTGTGCTGTATGAAAGCCTATTGGTGAGCAGGGGCCACTTTCCAAGGATGCCTTGGAACATATTGGCAAGCAGGGGCCACTTTCCCAGGGGGTATGGGAGCATATTGGCCACTAGGGGCCACTTTTCCGGGGTGCCTGGGAGTCAATTGGCAAGCAGGGGCTGCTTCCCTGGGGTGACTGGGAGCCTATTGATGAACAAGGGACATTTTCTTGGGATGCCTTGGAGCCTATTGGTAAGCAGGGGCCACTTTCTAAAGGTGTCTGGGAGCCTATTTGCCATAAGGGGCCACTTTCACAGGGTGCCTGGGAGCATATTGGCAAGCAGGGGCTACTTTCCTGTGTTTTATGTTAGCCTTTGGTTGAGCAGGGGCCACTTTCCCAGGATGCCTGGGAACATATTGCAAGCAGGGGCCATTTTATAAGGGTGCCGGGGAGCCTATTGGTGAGCAGGGGCAACTTATCCTAGGGTGTCTGGGAGCCTATTGGTGAGCAGGGGCCACCTTCCTTAAGTGTCGGGGAGCATATTGGCAAGCAGGGGCCACTATCCCGGGTTACATGGGAGTCTATTGACAATGAAGGGGCCACTTTTCTGGGGGTGTCTGAGAGCCTATTGACAATCAGGGGACACTTTTTGCATGCAAGGGCCACTTGTATGGGTGCCCAGAAGCCTATTGGCCAACAGGGAGCACTTTCCAGAGAGCTCCTGGGAACTTATTGGAGAGCATGGGTCACTTTCTCAAAAGTGCCTGGGACCCTATTGGTGAGCAGGGGCCACTTTCCCAAGGTGCCTGGGCTTTAAAAAGCAGAAAAAAACTGTGCATAGCTAATAACACTTTCTGAATAATTTGACTTTCTGAAAACTATTTGCCTGAATAGCAGTTAGGCAAAAAACTTTTGCCTAGGCAAATTGTTTTTAAAGTTTAAACAAAGTTTCAAAAATGATTTGCCTGAAATTACTATTGATCACCACATATACATATGTATTTATGTGTTTATATGTGTAAATATGTCTGTAAATACATCTGTAGACACATACAGGCATATATATGTATCTCAATGTTAAAGTCGCTTGCCTGTCTTGTTTTTTCTCTAACACCTGAGATCTCATATCTTTGAGCCCTTATAACTTTTGTGTGCAATATGTTTTTGTAATAATTTTTATTAAATGGTGTTAAGAGCGTAAGTGTTCTTTGTAATGTATTTTTTATTTGTTTTGTGCAACTTTTTAGTTTCGCGAAACAGTTAACCAGAGTTCTGAAGTCAAGGCAATCATTCAAGCTTGAGTGCAAATTATGTTAATTTTCAACTCGTTATATCAGTGGTAAGCCCGATGAACGTAAACCCCCACGATAAACCCCTCATCGCTCGGCCCAAACACTTGCGCTCCACTCATATTCTATCCCCATATAGCCAAAAGATCAAGCAACAGCCACATCAGCAATAGATATTACTGAACTAAAAGTATAACTTGCTTGCAAATAAAGCCTCCCAAGGAAGGATTTTTACTTTCTATCTAAAGGGACTATAAAGGAAGAACTATAAAGGAATGGTAGTATATTTAGCCAGAGTAAAAATGGCCCCAACCATTTTAGGAATAGCTTCCCAAAGCTCAATAAAGAAGCTGGAAAAGGATACAAATTCTAAAACCTTGCAGAAGGAATAAAAGGTATACCTAGCTTAGTCCAAATTCTAGATACAATCTCAGAAACTGGAACAAGAAACACATCAAGGTATTTAACCAAGGGTTTTAAAAAACAGAATGTTAACACTTAGGGCCAGATTACGTGTAGCATTAATTATCGCTCCCGCTCTAGCAGTAGAAGAAAGATTTTTGTGCGTGTCAGGTGGCACTCGTATTATGAGTTGAAAGTAAACTGTTTTCGCTCGCACGCTAACCCGACAAGTGCAAAAAGCCGAACTTAGAAAATTGCTCGCGCAATAACCTAGTACCCCAAAGAAGTCAATGGAGCAAGAAAAGTTGAAAAAAAAACACCCAACTCACTCACAAACTTTATCGCATATTCTTATGTGCGCTAACCCGACATGAAAATATGAATTTTTCACATTCCAATGTTCTTCACATTTTTTTTATTATTTATTTCTCTTTATTAAAGTTTTGCTAATGTTCAACAAACAATTACAATTGACATTTCTTGTTTTTTCATAGTTGAGTATGTAATACGAAGTACAAACAACAATCTATTACAATAAATAAGAGAACAACAAGTCTGTAATTCTGCCAAAAGTCCTCATCTTCTAATTAAGTTTTAGAAACGTGAAGCCATAAGAGGACTTGGAAAAATATGGCTTTTTCCTGTTGTCATACTAGTTTAGTACTATAAATTTAAAAAAGAAAAGGTAAAGACTGATATAATAACACACAAAATTAACATTAACCAAACTATTAAAAACAAACAAAAACAAACATAAATAAGCTCAACAATCTGGACCTATTCAAAACATATTTCAAGGAAAATTAGAGATTGAAATATATTTAAATTCTGATTCAGACATTACGCTAGAATAAAGGATGGAGAGTTAGGTCAAAGTTAAGTTCCTATGTAATTTGTGAATGAAACTTTCCCAAATAAATAACATGTCCTGGAAAAAGTCCAGCTTTCCTAGTTTGTGACAATAAAATATTTCCATTGACAATGTATTTTCTACTTGAGTCTTCCATTCCCTAACAGAGGGTATTGTGTGGAGATTTCCAATATTTTGGAATTAACAGCTTGGACACATTCAATAATAATTGGAAAAGGTGGCTTTTAAGTTTACACCTTATAGTGTGAGGCTGATTAAATAGTATTATCTCAGGTTTAGGTTATATTTGGGTGTGTAATATAGCATTCCTAAAAATCTGTTCCCGATATTGACAAACTGAATGGCAACTCCACCACACATGTAGCATTGTCCCTTCATTTGCCCATCTCTTCCAGCACTTACGATTTGTTGATTTGAAGATATATTTAAGTTTGACTGGTGTCAAATACCATCTCATGATAGTTTTTAAATTAGTCTCTAAAGCTGTGGAGGAATGTGCTAAATGAGCCGTGGTGCTAAATATTAGGGTCCATTGTTTTACAGATGCATGATATCCTAATTATTTTACCCATCCTTTTTCATAGTTGGTCAGGGAGGGAGAGAGACAGTTGAGCATAATTGTATACAGGGTAGAAATTACCTTTTTGAGGTGGTGTTTAGCTACACACAATTTTTCAAATTTAGTGAGAGGACAGACCAATTCCTGTTTATTTCTGTGGGTAAGAATAAAGTGTCTGATTTGGTGATAGTTTAGCTATGATTTCAGAAAATTATTATCCAGTTGTTCTATTTGCTGTTTTGTCATTATTGGGCAGTAGTTGGGCATGTGAGTTAGGACGCTGATATGTAGCCCTACTACCAATAGGGAGTTCAGGGTTATTAAGCAAAACAGTTACGGAAGAGTATTTGGATTAAATGTCAGTGTATCTTTTGCAAAGTAGTAATCAGTCAGCCCACCTAAATGTGTGTTTCCTGAAGGGTAAGTTTCCAGTTGGGTCCAGCTTTTAGGGGTGTCTTTATTAAATCTACAATGTTCTAAAACAGGTTGTTATAGGCTAACAGGTTAGTTACACCCAGCCCTCCATCTTTTGGATGTTTATATAAGGTTTATTTAGCTATGCATAGAGGCCTGCATCACCAAATGTAATTGTTCATGATCTGTTGTAGTGTATTAAGTTCTCTGTAAATACCTGGGATAGAAAGGGTTTGTAAGAGATATAGGACTTTAGATAAAAGCATAATTTTACTGCTTGGATTCTGCCCAGCAATGAGATATTTTTGAGCATCCAAGAAGACGTCAGAGACTGAAATTCTGTTATTAGCTGTCCGAAATTATATTTACAGAGCAGAGATGCTTCAGTGGTTATATGAATGCCGAGATATTGTAAATATTTATTTTGGAGTTTCAAGGGACAGTCAACACCAGAATTTCTGTTGTTTTAAAAGATAGATCATCCCTTAATTACCAATTCCCCAGTTTTGCATAATCAAAACAGTTATAATTATACATGTTTTACCTCTGTAATTACCTTGTATCTAAGCTTAAGCAGACTGCCCCCTTATTTCAGTTCTTTTGAGAGACTTGCAGTTTAGCCAATCAGAGCTGTCTCCATGGTAAATTCACGTGCCTGAGCTCAATGTTATCTATATGAAACACGTGAACTAATGCCCTCTAGTGGTGAAAAACTATCAAAATGCATTTAGATTAGAGGTGGTCTTCAAGGTCTAAGAAATTAGCATATGAACCTCCTATTTTTATGTTTTAACTAACAATACCAAGAGAACAAGGCAAAATTGGTGATAAAAGTAAATTGGAAAGTTGTTTAAAATTGCATGCCCTATTTGAAACATGAAAGTTTTTTTTGGACTTCACTGTCCCTTTAATGGCGCTGTTTTTTGTGATTTCCTTTATTTGCATTTGATTCAATTTGATGGGCAGGAACTCAGATTTTGAGGTGTTTACTAAGAAATTAGAAACCTAACAATATGTATTGATCTTGTTCAATGCCGCAGAGAGAGAGTTTTTAGGATGGGTCAACATGAGTAACAGATAATCCGCTAATATGGCTAATTTATACATTTGATCGCCCACTTTAATACAATGTATATTGGAATTTAGCCTCATTTTGATAGCTAGTGGTTCTAGTGAGATGATGAAAAGGAGAGGTGATAGTGTTCATCCCTGTCTCGTCCCATTGCGAATGTCAAAATGGTTGGATAAAGCGCCATTAACTCTAATCTGGGCTATTGGATTAGAATATAAAACCATCACTTACCTTATGAATGCCTGGGGGAAACCTAACTGTTAAAATATTAAAATACATTTATTACAATTAGGGTACCCTATGTACATATAACAATTCGATTGAAAACAATTAAAAAAATAGTTAAAAACAATAGAGTAAGTGCCCCTCAGGAGAGAAGGGAATACCAAAACATATAAACAAAAAAAATTGGTATTAAAAGTCTCAAATGATATAAAAAGTCTTAATAAGTGATGATATCCCTAACAAATGTTCTGTGTAACAGATCTGGTGCCCTTGTGAATCCAATTAATCCTTTGTGTATGATGGAGTATCCAAGAAATGAAAATGAAGATGGTTATCAAAAATATATGATAAAAATAAAAATTGGAGAAAAGTGAATGAAGTGAAAAAAGTGAATACAAAATCCAATAGGATCCAAAAATTGCAGTACCTGTCAAAAACATAAATCACATAGTGCAATAACTCTAATATGAATATAAATTTAATTGAAAATAGGCTTACCCTATATGTAAACTTGAGCAGTGACTACTTATAACATGTACATCAACGCGTTTCAGCCCCAAAGCTGGGCTTTTCTCAAGATGTCTACTGCTAGTAAAAGTATAGCTTAAATAGCATATAAGGACCAATTGTCATTACATGTATCATGACAACCCTCTAATCCCCTTAATAAAGATGGTGGCCATTATTATGGGTATTAGAGGGTTGTCATTATACATGTAATGGCAATTTAAGGCCGGAAATTACACCCATCTCGATTGGTCCTTATAGGCTATTTAAGCCATACTTTTACTAGCAGTAGAGATCTTGAGAAAGGCCCAGCTTTGGGTCCGAAACGCGTTGATCTACAAGTTATAAGTAGTCACTGCTCGAGTTTACATATAGGGTAAGCCTATTTTCAATTAATTTTATATTCATATTAGCGTTATTGCACTATGTGATTTTTGTTTTTCACAGGACATGCAATTTTTGGATTCTATTGGATTTCTTATTCACTTTTTTCACTTGATTCACTTTTCTCCAATTTCTGTTCTGGTATTACTCAGTGGAGCGCTAATATAGCTTTTGCAAAAGAGGTATTTAGCGCTCCACTTGTAATCTGGCCCAATATGTGTAAAATGTTAATTATATATATGGTGACTGATTTAAAATTATGTCTTCATTAAAATATAAATGTTGCAATTTTCAAAAAATTCTATAGGTTGTTTTGAAAGAATCACTGTGTTAACTTTTTCATTTGGACTGAAACATATATATGTAATATGAACATTACAAAAGTTACATTACACACACAAAAAACATGGGTATTAAATAAATTACATTTTGTTTTTAATGTTTGCGCATTTGTAATATTACATGTGTTATATACATCTCGGGAGTACTCATAAGTGATCTTTTGCCTAGCTTGGTTGCCCAATGTCATAAAAAAGTTAGTTTTTTTCATTCATAGGCTAATGGTTAGGTTTCTGACCCTCTGTGAAGAATTGATAAGACAGCAAAAAAAATTGAATGCACAAGCTACACAGTGAAATATCTTTCCCTCCACCCTATTGGACAAGATATAAGCTTGTTTCTCTGACACCTGATTACGTATGATAAGAGTGAACATGTTATCTCTTCATCCATATCTTGTGTCCCCTGGAAACATAAGCAAAGATAATGTGAAAATACAAGAGAACTATAGTCATACAAATTATAACACAATAGTAAACTTTTAAACAGTTTGGGAAGAATGTCTTCACTAATTATTACACAAACGTTTAGACAACAAAAGTGTAACCATTTTGTTATCATTTTACGAATTCTCCCTAACAGTTACTGTATCTCAATTAGTGCAGTTTCTTTAATGTATTTTATTTCAGATCATGTTTGTTACAATATGTTTTAATAGAGACTAAAATTATAAATTTTTACAGAGGGGGTGACAGGGTGTGTTTTTAATTTAATTTTTTTGGATTGTTACTGTCTATACTTTATTATTGTTCTTCTTTACTTGTCCGTTCATTGTCTAATGTCTGGTCTAATATGCTAGCCCTGCCCAATATAGTCACTTTCTTATCTGGGGGCCTATCTATCAAGCTCCGAATGGAGCTTGAAGGCCGTGTTTCTGGCGAGTCTTCAGGCTCGCCAGAAACAGCAGTTATGAAGCAGTGGTCACAAAGACCGCTGCTCCATAACCTATCCGCCTGCTCTGAGCAGGCGGACAGACATCGCCAGAAATCAACACGATCGAGTACGATCGGGTTGATTGACACCCCCCTGCTGTCAGCCGATTGGCCGCGAGTCTGAAGGGGGCGGCGTTGTAAGCTCTTGTGAGCTGCTGGTGCAATGCTGAATACGGAGAGCATATTGCTCTCCATATTCAGCGAGGTCTGGCGGACCTGATCCGCACTGTCGGATCAGGTCCACCAGACCTTGTTAAATAGAGGCCCTGGTCTTTTGCTGCCATATAACTGAAATAATATTTTCTTCCTGACTGTTTGTCACCTACCTCCAGACAAAAACAGTTCATGACGTTTATAAGAAGGTGAAAATAGGGAGAAAATTCATTTGAAAGAAAATACAAAAGAAAGGGAGAGTGGATATTAGGGAGATTAAGATGACTGAAAGATAAGAGAAAGAAAGAGAATGGGCAAGAAAACAGTTATTTTGTTTAAAAAATATGCATTGTTTTGTGGGACACCTCTTGAAAAACCTCATCTTAGTTCCTTTGCTGTGATCCATTTGATACAGACATAAACAAACTACTGGAAAAATCAAGCAATCATTGTGCAGCATGCATGCATTACAGGGTTCTACATTCAAAGGAATACACCCCAGTCTTTCTTGAATTGAAAAATTACAGTTTTCAAAGTTAAATTACAACAAAAGCAGACAAAATAAATAATGAAAGTTCTTTAATTATGCATAATTAAATATGTTATGGAGAATAAAATGTTTAAGGACAAATGGGACTTAATGGGACTAATAGTATGAGGGGATATTTTAATACATATGATTTATTCATTTATATTATTAGTATTATTATTATTATTAGTAGTATTAGTAGTTACTAGATATCTATAAAGAGCCAACATTTTATGAAGCACTTTACAAAGGCAAAACAGAAAAAGTAACAGTGGGGATTTAGTCTTACTACTAAAATTACTCTTTTAATTGAGAAATGCTTCAAGTGATTTTCTGTATGGTGATTGGCTATAACCAGGTTTAATACTAGCATCCATGGAAAGATAATTTGATTCTGCATTTTCACATTGAAAAATGACTGTATACAGGCTGAAACGCGTTTGTGTTTTTAGTTCATTGTTATCCTGTGCTCTTTTACCATCACCCCATCTGACCCTGAGGTTCCAATTATTGACCAGGATTTGTAGTCGTTTGTTTTTATGCTGATCCCTGCATCTTTCATTTTTTCCCCCATGTTACGCTGTGGGCCCAGGAATTTGTAGGGAATAGATTAGATGCCAAGGCAGATTCCTCTGCTGGTATTGTCTTGAGCAAAGTTATATCTTAATAGCAATATTTATCTCTGAGCAACATTATGTGCTGCTCTTTCCTTTAATTTTGGTTCGGACTCAATCTGATTATAAAGACTAGTTTTTCTAAGGACACTATCTATTGTGTGGTATTTATATTGTTATTCCAGCGGCGCCATGGCCTTTACCTATAGTGATAGTGACTGGGATTAAGATGTAAAAGACACTTTCACTCTTGATGAGACAGGAGAGGAAGGTTCATCTGCAGACACAAACATATACAAGGATTTTAGAGAGTAAAAAACTCTACTATACAAACAACTGAGAGTAAAATGGGAAATTTATAGTTTATCAAATTATCAAACAGCAGGGATGATTCCTAGGGGTTTAACATTTCTCAAACTACCAGGCACTAATTTAAAATAGACCATCGTTCCTAACTTTTTTTTTTTTTTTTAAATGTTTTTATTGAGGTACATTGAGAGGCATACAACAATTATGCGAATAAATTTTGTGCTACATGTTACATACAATAATGGCTTCAATGTTCCTGAAGTAGCGAAATAAACATATAAGAAATGAGAAGAATAACATCAGTTTACATACTATGTAGGCATTGAATATAGAAAATGCCCAACATTAAGAGACCTTTTAAAGCATTTAGATAAAGGAAGGCAAATATAGGCCAAAACGACCATCTTTGAATCACCTCATTATACCTCGATTTTATAACCTTTAAAATAGAAGATGTAATATATTAAGTATGCTGTAACAAAATCCAAATCAAAACCAAAACCCCTTTAATAATAACGGGCAGGAACTTTAGTAGGACCTACCGGCCCACACATCAAGGTATTGACTTCTATATGTCTGGTCTTAAGAAGGACCCTGGAATATGTTGAAGAAAGAAAAACTTAGCAGGTATAAGTCAAGCAAGCTTATTAGTCTGGTTAAGTTAGATAAGTTCCGTAATATGGTGCAATATGTAATAGAAAGAGATACTAAAGGGGCGATGGAAAGTGCGGTATAATCAAGAGAAACCGCTTTATTAATTCTCCTAAGACTAGGAGACATATTATGTAATAGTAGGGGGGGGTTGGGGGGGGGAGGTGGTAAGATAAATACAGTGAATGGTGGGTATGCCAAAAGAGACTGTTAAGGTGTAAGGTGCCAATTATATAATGTTACTGTGTCGAGGAGGAGAGCAAGTAAAATTGTGAGAGAGACAGGGTATGTATATGGATTATGAACACAGCTAGTTAGTATTGTTGATCAGTCCAGCTGATCTAAATAGAATAAATAACGACAGGACCTTGGTATTGAGCGCAAAAGATAGGTGTGTACTATATATCATAGAATAAGTCAGAGTTGACGTATAGGTGACCAACATAGTGAGTAGTAAGTTCCTACCTTAACACAATTAAATCTATATATCTGAGAGACCATCTTAGCACAGTAAAGCTAAAAAATGCAGTAAATCATCTAATAGTGTTACATGAGTATAACCATTAGTTAGGCGTTATAGTGAAAAATAGGGAATATGGTTGTGTTATAAGCTTGTAATTTTTTATATTCTGCCATCCGGACACGGGCCCTATGTCCAAACAGCAGGCAAAGACAATTGAATATGTAGGCGTATGACTCTAAGTAGTTGTCAACTTAACCTCCCTGAGCTCCTTGAATAACATTTTGAGTTTGTTTCACCTGGTGGTAACTGTAAATTCAGTAGTAACAGTGGGGATACTGAAAAAAGCCAACTATGTTTATGGGTGGCTGCATGCCCCAAAAACTCTCACTATAAATTGCTAGCTACTATGCCCAATAATCATGAAACTAAGACTTGACATTTATAGGTTGCTGGGGAATGATGGTAGAGTGTCAAATATAGAGAGTAAAGTAGTAATGCAAAGTGTACCTTTAGCTAGGCCTGGCAGTTTTGAGAGTGTGTGAGATATACAGACAGCAAGACTGCATAGGGTATGGAAGCCATAGAGAGAACTGAAAGCCACAGATAGAACTGTTCAATGAAGGCTAGTATTAACTGATTAGTAAGACTCCCCTAGGCATATTAGTCTGACCAACAAGTATCTGATTACAATATAGTTAAGGTATTACCACAGAGCTGACTCACCAAAAATAGCATTGTATATTAGCAAATACAGAAATTGTCCATATCTATATATAATATATTGTATAAGCAAGATTGGGCTGTAAACAGAGCATAATCTGGTTAATCCAGCCAAAACAAACTATGAACACACTGCTGTGAAACTCTTAACTTGATATTTATATTTGTAGAATAACAGAAACTGCACTATTTAAATATTGAGTAGGTGCATCCGTTAACTCATAACTATTACACATAGAACAATATGCATCCTCATGTGCTCTGTGCCAGAGGGACTGAAAGAAATAGCAATAATAATGGAAAGTCATTGTCTCTGAGATCCTCCACACACTTTCGAAGATCCAGAGAGTCAAAATCAATAAACCTGTACTTTGGTCAGCCAACCCCGGTACGGTAGCATTCGTAGCGTCCCAGGCACATCTCATTCTGTAGCAATAATGCCTCCATGAAAAACGCCACATGTAGAATCCAAGAACCGCAACAGAACCGCATGGCTAAACATGTTACTTGTGTAGCGAGTCCGCCGCCACACGCTGGAGAGACTGCCCGGTACTGGCCCGCTACTGTGCCCTTGTAAAATGAAGACCCAAGTGAAGCCAGTCCCGGCTGTTCAGCAAGAAAGCAGGCTACCGAGTAAGCACTAGGGAAAGACAGGCAGGAAGTTTCAGAGGCGATAGGGAGGTAGGAATTGTGTTGGTCCGTTCTCACACCGGCATAGATGTAATGCTGCGGGCCTAGAGACGTAGGATGGGTCGGGGCCTCCGTCCCATTATCTTCTTCTGTGATAGGAGAAAACAATACTCCATCTCCTGTCTTGCGCTGTGTCCGATTCTGCATCGGCTGGGTAGATAGACTGCAGCCATCGGTGGGATAGAGCTTAGGTAGTTGCAGTTCCAGAAGTCGGACGGCTGACTCAATAAGGCCTCGTGCTATGAGCTCCCAGTCTGCTGCGGCCGCCATCTTGTTATTTCCGGGGATCAACAGTGCGGCTGGTATAGGTATTGAGGCTGCTCAGGTATTTAGCTCAGTGGGTTGGGGAAATACAGCGAGTCGCTGTGTATGTAATGTGGATCTGATTCCTACCCCAGCCGGCTCCGATCCCCTCTCTGTTGCGTCCTTATAGCTGTAATGGGTGGCCTATATCGGGCTTAAATAAAGATTGTAGATGCCCTATTTTGGGATGGCCATAGGCTGTAGGATGAGATCGTCAAGGATATTATAAGTTCATATATATTAAATTGTATTTTTTCCCCCAAAATCAAGCTGTAGAGCCGGAGCTCTGGCAACATGCGTCCGGCTGGTTAGGCAGTTGGCTCCGCCCCCCATCATTCCTAACTTTTGAGACCAGTGGGAGGAGATTTTAACAGAGTGTTCTAACAAAATCATGACACTAATACTGAAAGAAGACCAACTTAAACTGGAGAAAATTAACATAGATTTGACTGAGATGACCCTAAATAAGTAGGACAACAACAGTGAATTTAAAGAGCTAAATGATAAAATAAAAAATAAAATTTTACTAACACAATCAGAAATGAAAATTAAAAAGAAGTTTATTAGGGATGACAAAGATTGCCAATCCAAACAGGTATATATTTACATTCAATAAACAAAGGAAAAATACAAAATAGTGATTCAGATAAAGGTGAAAAAACACAGAAAACAGGAACTTAAAATAAAAGAGCATCCCCTTTAGGGAAACAACATAAAGGAGAAACACCTACACAAAAGCCAGAAGGGGGAGAGGGAAAAGGGAAAAAGAAAAAGAGTGCAAATTCAGGGAACAGTGGCTACAGACTGAGGAACAAAAAGTAGATGACAGATTAGTAATTGATCTGTCCTCTACAATCCTCACAAAATATCAGATCACTGTTTTTGAATGGTCTTTTTTTTCTCCATTAAAAAGTTTAGACAAATTTGAAGCAGTTAAAGATCTGTATTTGTTTGCTAGGAAGCTACTGTAGCTTGTCACAAAATGTTTGCAGGAGACGAAGAATTAACCCCACATACCTATCCTCTTTAGAAAAAGAATCAGAGACAGATGTTTTTAAAGAACAAAATTCCCTTAACAGTGGCCTAAAACCACAATCTACTTTTTTTGCCCAATTTTAGCAAAGTACCTATAGTTAATACTTTTGTTAAACTGGTTGAATCAGATATCAAATGTCTTAACAGTGCAGGCCCCCTTTCAGACAACTTGACTAAAGGGGAAAGAAAAGCCCTAATAGGACTTAGCATTAATAAGGATATAGAGATCAAGCGTCTGACAAGGGGGGCAACACTGTGATTCAAGACACATCTAGATACATGAAGGAATGCTATAGCCAATTGAAAGACAATACACTATATAAAAGATTGGGATCTAACCCATTAGATCAAACTATGTAAGGTCTTAAAAGAATACATTATATAGCATATAATTACCAAATTATATCTAGGAATGAATATGATTTCCTTTTACCAGAGTTTCCTAAAATACCCACATTCTATACCATACCAAAGGTCCACAAAGAGGGATGTAAATATCCCCCTAGGAGACTGATTATAGCAGGTATAGATGGACCTTTGGAGGGTATAGGACAATAAATTGATAATTTTTAAAAACCTTTTGTCACATTTCTCACTTCTTTTGTACAAGATACACCAGATTTTCTAAAACAGGTCAATGGTTTGACAATTGATGGAGACACCATTTTGCAACAATGGATATTGAGTCTCTGTACTCTAGTATCCTTCACTACAAAGGAATACAAGCAATTAGACATTCACTGGGAAGCAGTACAAGACTGCAAAGGGGTGTACACATGGGAAGCACTCAAATCCCCTCAAAGATAAACTAGATCCAGAGAATAGCAGTGGGTAGAGTTGCAAAAAGGAAAATATCTTAATATTAAAAAATAACTTTTATTAGGTTGTTTTTAAAATAATGGACACACATACATTAAAATCACAGGAATGTATTCTATGCTTAAGACTAGTGGTAACATAAGGTGAAAAATAATAAATCAAATTACTAGGAATTTAATTAAACTAGTACATTGATGCCACAGGAGTGTGGAGTTGTCTCTCTTGCTGACTTATATAATAAATATATTAAGCTGCAATCACTAAGTGGAGTTGATCATATATGATAGAAGTTGTTCAGTGTAGTAGATATATTCGGCTATAACTAAATGATATGACCGAGCATTTGTGATAAGAACTTATCTTATAATGAGATATAATAAATCCTACATTTGGGTTTCCATAAAAATAATTCTAGTTTATTGGGTCTAACGCTTATGCCTTTGTATATAAGACTAAGTATATAAAAATCGTATTATCTTAAATGTGTCTCTGTTCTCAAATACAAAAACAGTCAATGTGTGTCGGCACCTATGTTAACAGGTAAAGTGCTTGTGAAATAGCGAGTAGATCTCTCACCCCTCTCCTGGTTAGGCAATGTCCAGCATCACTAAGCCTGACCTGTGGAATAGCAGGAAAAAATGACCCTCCGTGTGTGCAAACCAGGTGCACAAGGAGCTGGTCCGGCAATTGACGCTCTCACTGACCGCTCCGGTCCCCTCTGCTCGATCCACCTGTGATGGCGTGTGACGTCACTGGGCAAAACATCCGGTACACGGAACTTCTTTCTCCTCGATAATGCTATGCGTGTCCCGGCAACAGCCAAGACCAGGATCGGTGCGCTAGAGAATAGCAGATGTAGCACACTGGAAAATGGTGCAACCTCGGTTCCGCAGGATAAGAATGATCAAAGTTCAAATGAGGTGCACAAACAGCCAGTTGTGAATACAAGTATTCTTTTCTTTATTTGCAAGTAAAAATATTCGCTCCCTTCAGGGATACAGGATATGCAAGAATAGTAGTGAGTGTAGGTAACTTCACTCTAGTGACTGTCTGCTGACATGTTTCGGCGATGAAGCCGTAATCATAGCTACAGTCTCAGGTGTGCACCAGTCTAATAAACCTGTTCCTGGTACCTGATTGGTTTAAAAATATAATTAAAACCACACCTAGAGTGAAGTTAACCCCCACTCCCTTTACACATAAGACATAATGGAATAGAAATTATCCATTGCTTGTTGTAATATACACAGTTAGGAAATCCAAAATATATGCATAAACAGTCAAAAACGAAAGAAATAAAACTTGTAACCTTTTTTAGGAAACGCTAATGGTTAAATATCAACTGAAACAATGTTAGACACATTAGCAAGAATGACAAAAATAAATAAACAAAAAGCATACACTGTCTATCGAGTGACAATAGACCTTACATATATATATATATAGAGAACAAATTAGATCCTTAATTATATTAATATTAGCATGTATAGGCCAAGCTCCGGCCTAAAATTCAACAAAATATATTTAAATTTGTACATAGTGCAAGAGCTAATTTTATCACACATTTTCTTGAGGTACAGTGTTCAGGGTTCAAAAGACCCTGTATATAAACAAGACTTAAACATTCGGTACACAGACCCAGAACCTGAAAATCATTCCCAAAAATTAATAAGGTCAAATTCTGAATTTAGACCTTCCGGGACTCTGGTTCTGAGTCTGTGTATCCAAAATACCTCCCTCTTTGCCAGTAATCTTTCCTTGTCCCCACCTCTCTTATTCAACTTAACCTGCTCAATAATGGTCCATCTGAGTGACCTGGGACTTTGATTATGATGTATTTTAAAATGCTGAACCAGAGGAGTGGTCAATTTGCCAGCTTTAATATTGGAGACATGTTCCCTGATCCTCTCTCTTGTCTCCCTCGTTGTGAGCCCTGTGTACTGTATTGCACACTCTGTACAAGTTAATAAATAAACTGCGAACTTAGTTCTGCAGTTTAAACAAGAAGAGTGTCTGAAATCTTCACCAGTACTAGTGCTCCTAAAGCCTTCTCCCTGTTGTAAAAATTCACAGGCAATACACTGTGCAAAGTTGCATTTGTAAGTTCCTTTAAAACTCAACCAAGAGGAAACTTCATTGTTTGGATCCTTAAGTTGTGTGGGGGCAAGCAAGTTGCTTAAGCTAATCCCACGTCTAAAAGCACATCTGCACCCTTTTGTGACAATATCTGTCAATCCATCATCCGCTTTGAGAATATTAAAGTGTTTTCTAATAATATTACAAATTTGATGGAATTGTTTACTGTACTGGGTGATGAAGGAAACTCCATCAAATGTGCTTACCCCATCTTTCATATTTTTGTTATTATCAAGATAGATAGCTCTGGGTTTAGCCCCAATATTTAGTCTGTGTTGGCTAACAACCTCTCTTTTGTATCCTCTCTCGCAGAACCTCTCCTCTAGCTCGAGAGATTGTCTCTCATAGTCTTCATCCGTTGTACAGTTTCTCCGGAGTCTAATAAATTGTCCTTTAAGGACAGAATTAAAGACTCTTTTCGGATGATTGCTTCTAGTATGGAGGAGAGTATTCCCTGTGATCGGTTTCCTATATACTTTGGTATTAACAATATCATTGCTAATACCAACCAGAGTGACATCCAAGTAATTTATACTGACTTTATTAAATTCAAAAGTGAATTTTAAGCCTGTGTTATTGTCATTGAGTATGGATATAAAACTCTTAGCTTCCTCTTCAGAGCCAGACCAGATCATTAGCAGGTCATCAATGTACCTTCTATAGTAAATGATCCTGTGCTTCCAGAGTTCACCACATCCAAAGATGTGGGACAGCTCCCACCAACCCATGAACAGGTTTGCGTAGGAAGGGGCAAATTTAGCCCCCATGGCTGTCCCACATCTTTGGAGGTAGTGAACTCCCTCAAAAACAAAGGCATTGTCTGTCAGTAAAAATTCAGTCACCCTGAGGATAAATCTACGGAAACCAGGACTGAAGTTGGTAAACCTTAATAGACAAAAATGAAGTGCTTCAAGGCCCTTGTCATGCCGGATGGAGGAGTACAGAGCCACAACGTCAATTGTAAGCCAACTGTACCCCTCCCTCCACACAAACTTAGCCATTTCATTTAGTAATTGCTTGGTATCTCTGAGATAGCTGCTTAAGCCCTTAACCAACGGCTGTAAAATTTCATCCAGCCACTGAGAAAGGGGTTCAAACAGAGAACCAATACCACTAATGATTGGCCTTCCTTTGACCTCCACAAGGGACTTGTGCACCTTGGGTAAAAAATTGAAGATGGGGGTAACTGGGCAATCTACCACCAAAAAATCCAAAGTAAGTTGATCAATAAAGCCCTCTTCCTTCCCATCATCTATTAGCTGGGCTAGTTCATGTTTGAAACGATGTACAGGATTAAAATCCAATACCTGATATTGCGAGGGATCAGTGAGTTGACGTAATGATTCCTGGACAAAGAAATCTCTATCCATTACCACCACTGATCCCCCTTTATCTGCTGAACGTATCACCAGTTGGTGATTGCCCTGTAATTTATTAAGGATAAGAATTTCTTATTTATTGAGGTTGGAAAACTTCCTTCTATTTATGCTATAAGCCAGCCTGTTTAGGTCTGTTTCGATTCTTGCCTGGAATTTTTCCAAAATAGTACCTCTGGTGTGTATAGGATAGAACTTGGAGGCGCGGCGAAAAGAGGGACCAGTTTTGATATAATCATCAGATAACATGGACTCTGATGTTCCCTCTGTCCGCAGCACCTCCAAGCTCTCCAAATCCCAGGCTTCTTCAAAAGTAAGGGGAGATATACTTAGAATTTGATTGCTTTCTGAATGCTCTATATCTGGGGGACAATCGTCTATTGTGGTAGAGAAATACTTTTTTAACGTAAGATTTCTTATCAATTTGTTAACATCCACCAAGGTTTGGAAAAGGTTAAAATTATTGGCAGGAACAAAATTGAGACCATAACTCAAAACCTTATTCTCCAACTCATTGAGTGGATATGAAGACAAATTGACCACAGAATTTAAATGTACTTGGTTTGAGACCTTCCCCGTCTGGGGGGTAGGGTGGGGGCTCTTTTAGAATTCCCCTTTCTCCCTTTTCTTCTCCCCCCCCTACGAATCTTTTTGGTGCCTTTGAAAAAACCTGTACAATTTCTGCCTATTCCTTTTTACCAGTGTTCAGGGGGTCTGTATTCCCCCTTGTTTCTGGTGTATATTTGGAGTCTGCACTGATTGTATGTGTTGTATTACTGGGTGCATGTGTTGTACCACTGGCTCCTTCCTCTGTTTCCCTTTCCTCCCCTGATGACGAATAGTCCCCTGAGGATTCAGCCTCACTCTCATTAAATGTGACTTTTTTTTATTTTAAATCTTTACTCTTGTTTCTATTTCTAATTTTGTTCTTATTGCCCTTGGGATATTTTCTCTGATCATTTTCCCTCCTATAATTGGTTCTTTGTTTTCTATTCCAAATATAAATTTTATTGGATTCATAGTCCCCTAAATCTCTCAAATACTTATCATGTTTGATATCCATAATAAGGGTTTTGGCCTCTGTCATAGCATTATTCAAAATATGATCAAATTTACTGAACTGTAAATCATTACTTTGTGTGTTCATTTCAATCTGTAAACAGTTAATTTCATCAGATATAACATTTAATTGCTTTAGCTTAAGTTCTACTAACATCCCCATTAGCCTAAAGGAACAGTCAGATAAAACACTGTTCCAAACCCTTATGAATTCAACATCTTCAACAGCAAACGTGGGAAATTTATTTATTCTGAGTCCTCTTGGGATCATGCCACACTTTATGTATTTTTGGAGTGTCCAAATGTCCAATTTCAACCTTGTTTCCTTTTCTAAAAGGGACTCCATTACATCAAACAGCTTGCTGAGATTGTATGTCGAGAAATCAGAGGAAAAAACAGATTCTAGTGATTGTGTCTGTGCACTCTGTATACCGGTTTCATTTTGCAATCCAATTCAAAGTATATCTCCCCTTACTTTTGAAGAAGCCTGGGATTTGGAGAGCTTGGAGGTGCTGCGGACAGAGGGAACAACAGAGTCCATGTTATCTGATGATTATATCAATACTGGTCCCTCTTTTCGCCGCGCCTCCAAGTTCTATCCTATACACACCAGAGGTACTATTTTGGAAAAATTCCAGGCAAGAATCGAAACAGACCTAAACAGGCTGGCTTATAGCATAAATAGAAGGAAGTTTTCCAACCTCAATAAAGAAGAAATTCTTATCCTTAATAAATTACAGGGCAATCACCAATTGGTGATACGTTCAGCAGATAAAGGGGGATCAGTGGTGGTAATGGATAGAGATTTCTTTGTCCAGGAATCATTACGTCAACTCACTGATCCCTCGCAATATCAGGTATTGGATTTTAATCCTGTACATCGTTTCAAACGTGAACTAGCCCAGCTAATAGATGATGGGAAGGAAGAGGGCTTTATTGATCAACCTACTTTGGATTTTTTGGTGGTAGATTGCCCAATTACCCCCATCTTCAATTTTTTACCCAAGGTGCACAAGTCCCTTGTGGAGGTCAAAGGAAGGCCAATCATTAGTGGTATTAGTTCTCTGTTTGAACCCCTTTCTCAGTGGCTGGATGAAATTTTACAGCCGTTGGTTAAGGGCTTAAGCAGCTATCTCAGAGATACCAAGCAATTACTAAATGAAATGGCTAAGTTTGTGTGGAGGGAGGGGTACAGTTGGCTTACAATTGACGTTGTGGCTCTGTACTCCTCCATCCGGCATGACAAGGGCCTTGAAGCACTTCATTTTTGTCTATTAAGGTTTACCAACTTCAGTCCTGGTTTCCGTAGATTTATCCTCAGGGTGACTGAATTTTTACTGACACACAATGCCTTTGTTTTTGAGGGAGTTCACTACCTCCAAAGATGTGGGACAGCCATGGGGGCTAAATTTGCCCCTTCTTACGCAAACCTGTTCATGGGTTGGTGGGAGCTGTCCCACATCTTTGGATGTGGTGAACTCTGGAAGCACAGGATCATTTACTATAGAAGGTACATTGATGACCTGCTAATGATCTGGTCTGGCTCTGAAGAGGAAGCTAAGAGTTTTATATCCATACTCAATGACAATAACACAGGCTTTAAAATTCAGTTTTGAATTTAATAAAGTCAATATAAATTACTTGGATGTCACTCTGGTTGGTATTAGCAATGATATTGTTAATACCAAAGTATATAGGAAACCGATCACAGGGAATACTCTCCTCCATGCTAGAAGCAATCATCTGAAAAGAGTCTTTAATTCTGTCCTTAAAGGACAATTTATTAGACTCCGGAGAAACTGTACAACGGATGAAGACTATGAGAGACAATCTCTCGAGCTAGAGGAGAGGTTCTGCGAGAGAGGATACAAAAGAGAGGTTGTTAGCCAACACAGACTAAATATTGGGGCTAAACCCAGAGCTATCTATCTTGATAATAGCAAAAATATGAAAGATGGGGTAAGCACATTTGATGGAGTTTCCTTCATCACCCAGTACAGTAACCAATTCCATCAAATTTGTAATATTATTAGAAAACACTTTAATATTCTCAAAGCGGATGATGGATTGACAGATATTGTCACAAAAGGGTGCAGATGTGCTTTTAGACGTGGGATTAGCTTAAGCAACTTGCTTGCCCCCACACAACTTAAGGATCCAAACAATGAAATTTCATCTTGGTTGAGTTTTAAAGGAACTTACAAATGCAACTTTGCACAGTGTATTGCCTGTGAATTTTTACAACAGGGAGAAGGCTTTAGGAGCACTAGTACTGGTGAAGATTTCAGACACTCTTCTTGTTTAAACTGCAGAACTAAGTTCGCAGTTTATTTATTAACTTGTACAGAGTGTGCAATACAGTACACAGGGCTCACAACGAGGGAGACAAGAGAGAGGATCAGGGAACATGTCTCCAATATTAAAGCTGGCAAATTGACCACTCCTCTGGTTCAGCATTTTAAAATACATCATAATCAAAGTCCCAGGTCACTCAGATGGACCATTATTGAGCAGGTTAAGTTGAATAAGAGAGGTGGGGACAAGGAAAGATTACTGGCAAAGAGGGAGGTATTTTGGATACACAGACTCAGAACCAGAGTCTCGGAAGGTCTAAATTCAGAATTTGACCTTATTAATTTTTGGGAATGATTTTCAGGTTCTGGGTCTGTGTACCGAATGTTTAAGTCTTGTTTATATACAGGGTCTTTTGAACCCTGAACACTGTACCTCAAGAAAATGTGTGATAAAATTAGCTCTTGCACTATGTACAAATATAAATATATTTTGTTGAATTTTAGGCAGGAGCTTGGCCTATACATGCTAATATTAATATAATTAAGGATCTAATTGGTTCTCTCTATATATATATATATAAAAGGTCTATTGTCACTCGATATACAGTGTATGCTTTTTGTTTATTTTTTTTGTCATTCTTGCTAATGTGTCTAACATTGTATCAGTTGATATTTAACCATTAGCGTTTCCTAAAAAAGGTTACAAGTTTTATTTCTTTCATTTTTGACTGTTTATGCATATATTTTGGATTTCCTAACTGTGTATATCACAACAAGCAATGGATAATTTCTATTCCATTATGTCTTATGTGTAAAGGGAGTGGGGGTTAACTTCACTCTAGGTGTGGTTTTAATTATATTTTTAAACCAATCAGGTACCAGGAACAGGTTTATTAGACTGGTGCACACCTGAGACTGTAGCTATGATTACGGCTTCATCGCCAAAACATGTCAGCAGACAGTCACTAGAGTGAAGTTACCTACACTCACTACTATTCTTGCATATCCTGTATCCCTGAAGGGAGCAAATATTTTTACTTGCAAATAAAGAAAAGAATACTTGTATTCACAACTGGCTGTTTGAGCATCTCATTTGAACTTTGATCATTCTGTTCTCAAATAAACAAACTCTTTTATAGCTGATCGGCTAGAGCTTGTTAGATGAAGGATGTGGAACCCTTTGAAAAAGCCGAGTTAATCAGCAAAACATGTCAGGGAAGTTGGGGAGTTAATGGGCTCTCACTCCATGTTTTAACTTGAACAGGAATCTAGCCTTAAATAATTTACTTGATTGCCTATGCACTCAAGTCTGAGGCATTTACTTTCTAGTTAAATGATTTAAACAGATATTTTGACTAATGGCGATTCTGTTGTTTATGGTAGCTGCTAGTGGATAATATGTAGCTGATTTATTTGACACCGCTCGATCAACTTTTATTAGTGAACGCATTGTGGAGTTATATTAACAGTTGTGCAACTTTATAGCAATACTAATAGCAATAGGAGACATTATCTGAGTTAGTTTCAAACTGCAACATACTAACGGCAGAATGCTACAGTCATCATTATCACTTATTGTGGTTTACATATACACAAATATAATATATGTTTCTTTTTTAACCAATTGATAAGATAGAGGATGAACTTTTGCCTTAAACATATGTAGATAATTTAAACACTGTTTTGAGGGGGGCGGAGCCAGGCCAAGATGGCGATAAGACGCAATTTACAGACTCTCCAACTTACTCCTGCCTAAACTAAGGCTTTTCTAGAGGTACATGCTCAATTGACTACGAATAATTTAGAAGGAGCTGCAAGCTAGCTGATCGCTCAAACAAAAGAGCTTCTATCTGCATGAAAATAATAACTCAAGCCTTAACTCGGTCCACTGAATCCCTCTGTCGTAGTACGCCTGCACATTCAAGACACTCTCCCTCCCTGATACCAAGCACGCAAAATCACCGGTCAAGCTGAGGGTTTCACCTCCCTCAAGGTTTATTTACAATTATGTCTGAGGAGGATTTTTTTACAACGCTGATGGCTCAGCTGGAGATATTTGGGCACAGCATGGATGACAAATTTGCCGACCTGACAAGCGTGGTTAGGAGTATGAGGTCCTCAGTAGCTCCACCCATGGCTATAGTGTTAGATCGCCAGACTACTGCAGTAAGCACCAGGCCCTCACTGATGGAAGCAGACATACTATTGCCCACCGGGAGGAGACCATGTGGTTCAGCATGGAACAAACCTTACTGGAGCATGACACAGCCTATTCAGGACTTGCGTGACCCGCACGGAGTAAAATCCCTACTGACCGCCTTGAAGGAGAATACGAATGCTCCCTCTGAAGGGTCAGGTGGCTTAACAGCCACATCTAACAATATGATGTACAAGACAAAAGACGCTGTGACTCTCAGACACTCCGATCTCATACAGGCTGCGCTACATGCTAGAGACCAGACCACCCTTAAAGAGGTACTTTCTCACTCACCAACTGTCCCCTTCTCACCCTCGGACCCAGATCATGAGGATCCCCTTCTTAAACACAGATCCCTGCAGATCCAAGTGATCCCACCCCACAATCGCAAATGTCTGATCGCTATGGGTACTCAGCTACTCCAGAGGGCTAGCTCTGTTCATATAGGAGGGACAATACCTAGGCTCTCGGTAACTAAATAGCTTACCATTGTTATAAAGCCAGATTATTAGTAAATGTAACCCCATTTTTATTGTTGTGCTGTTAATATGTTTGAAGATACATACGCACCAGAGTCTTATTCTTTGGACTAATTGTATTCAGTTGTTTTGGACTCAAATGAGGACTTTAAAATTTGACATGTTTTTGTGAGTACGTGCAGCTCTTGTCAGCAGCTGTGAAGGTTGATTTTATTCATAATGTTGCTGCTAGTATACAGCCTTTGTAATCTGAATTAGTGCTAAAGGTGTGGTTTGCTGTTACATTTAACTAGTGGAGCATTGCTATTTCCCCTACTCCTTTGAGGTAGACTCACTCCAGTTTCTACATAAATGGCGGTCTCCACTATAACAGTAAATGCAGTATGTTCTCTAAATCATTTAGCATTACTTCTTAGCACTATGTACACGATCATTATGTCTTATGTTTATATCAACAATCAAAGGCTCCTCTGATGGTTTTCCCCCACACTAGATCTAAACTAATATGTACAATGTATTACCCCTTCCTCGCAACTCTCATGTAAACCTCACTAGCATGCTATAGTAATATAGCTTGTTACATAAGCCCTCTCTGTTTTTTCAAACTCTAAGTAATTTCTGGGCTTCATAAAAGTATCCAGTGTTTATTCACTCAGACATACATCTCATGGAATATATGGTTCCAGGTGGTCTTTTTCAGCTGTGGGTCGCACCTATAACAGGCAATAACATACAGCCATTAAAAGCGAAATATTTATGCTACACGACAAAACAGGTCATTATTATTATAAAATTCTATACGATTGTGTTTAGCTTGTACAAAATTCGCTATATGATTTGTAATGTTTTTCCTATCTCCTGGCATATATTTGATGCATGCTTGTTGAATTTTCACTGTTTTTTTTTTCGTCGTACAAAACCTATCATTTTAGTAGTTAACAACATATAGATTTTCACGCCATATATTGCCTGCTACTATTGGAGTTAGATTAGGTTTAAAACTCCATACAAGAATAGTTAAGCTCCTAATACAGCTTTATAGGCTCTTGCAATTAACACAGACTCACTTCAGCACTTAGATTCTCCGTCCAATACACTATTACATAGTAGAGGGGGCCTTACTTGTAAGGCCCTACTATCAGCATACATTTACTATCGGCTAGATTTGGAGTTTTGTCGGTAACGACCCGAAAAACTAACGCCGGCTTTTTTCTGGCCGCACCATAAAAATAACTCTGGTATTGAGAGTCCACATAAAGGCTGCGTTAGGCTCCAAAAAAGGAGCGTAGAACATTTTTAACGCAGCTTCAACTCTCGATACCAGAGTTGCTTACGCAAGCGGCCAGCCTCAAAAACGTGCCCGTGCACGATTCTCCCATAGGAAACAATGGGGCTGTATGATCTGAAAAAAAACCTAACACCTGCAAAAAAGCCGCGTTCAGCTCTTAACGCAGCCCCATTGTTTGCTATGGGGAAACACTTCCTACGTCTGCACCTAACACCCTAACATGTACCCCGAGTCTAAACACCCCTAACCTTACACTTATTAACCCCTAATCTGCCGCCCCCGCTATCGCTGACCCCTGCATATTATTATTAACCCCTAATCTGCCGCTCCGTAAACCACCGCTACTTACATTATCCCTATGTACCCCTAATCTGCTGCCCTAACATCGCCGACCCCTATATTATATTTATTAACCCCTAATCTGCCGCCCACAACGTCGCCTCCACCTAACTACACTTATTAACCCCTAATCTACCGAGCGGACCTGAGTGCTACTATAATAAAGTTATTAACCCCTAATCCGCCTCACTAACCCTATAATAAATAGTATTAACCCCTAATCTGCCCTCCCTAACATCACCGACACCTAACTTCAATTATTAACCCCTAATCTGCCGACCGGAGCTCACCGCTATTCTAATAAATGTATTAACCCCTAAAGCTAAGTCTAACCCTAACACTAACACCCCCCTAAGTTAAATATAATGTACATCTGACTAAATTAATTAACTCTTATTAAATAAATTATTCCTATTTAAAGATAAATACTTACCTGTAAAATAAATCCTAATATAGCTACAATATAAATTATAATTATATTATAGCTATTTTAGGATTTATATTTATTTTACAGGCAACTTTGTAATTATTTTAACCAGGTACAATAGCTATTAAATAGTTAAGAACTATTTAATAGCTAAAATAGTTAAAATAATTACAAATTTACCTGTAAAATAAATCCTAACCTAAGTTACAATTAAACCTAACACTATACTATCAATAAATTAATTAAATAAACTACCTACAATTACCTACAATAAACCTAACACTACACTATCAATAAATTAATTAAATACAATTCCTACAAATAAATACAATTAAATAAACTAGCTAAAGTACAAAAAATAAAAAAGAACTAAGTTACAAAAAATAAAAAAATATTTACAAACATAAGAAAAATATTACAACAATTTTAAACTAATTACACCTACTCTAAGCCCCCTAATAAAATAACAAAGACCCCCAAAATAACAAAATGCCCTACCCTATTCTAAATTACTACATTTCAAAGCTCTTTTACCTTACCAGCCCTGAACAGGGCCCTTTGCGGGGCATGCCCCAAGAAATTCAGCTCTTTTGCCTGTAAAAAAAAACATACAATACCCCTCCCAACATTACAGACAAGATCTTCCTACCTTGTCTTCACCCTACCAGGTTCACCGATCCGTCCTGAAGAGCTCCTCCGATGTCCTAATCCAAGGCCAAGCGGGGGGCTGAAGAGGTCCATGATCCTGCTGAAGTCTTCATCCAAGCGGGAGCTGAAGAGGTCCATGATCCGGATGAAGTCTTCGAACAACGGCATCTTCAATCATCTTTCTTCCGGATCCATCTTGCAGACCTCCGACGTGGAACATCCTCTTCTCCCGACGCCTACTAGCCGAATGACGGTTCCTTTAAGGGACGTCATCCAAGATGGCGTCCCTCGAATTCCGATTGGCTGATAGGATTCTATCAGCCAATCGGAATTAAGGTAGGAATATTCTGATTGGCTGATGGAATCAGCCAATCAGAATCAAGATCAATCCGATTGGCTGATCCAATCTTGGATGATGTCCCTTAAAGGAACCGTCATTCGGCTAGTAGGCATCGGGAGAAGAGGATGTTCCGCGTCGGAAGTCTGCAAGATGGATCCGGAAGAAAGAAGATTGAAGATGCCGTTGTTCGAAGACTTCATCCGGATCATGGACCTCTTCAGCTCCCGCTTGGATGAAGACTTCAGCCGGATCATGGACCTCTTCAGCCCCCCGCTTGGGCTTGGATTACGACATCGGAGGAGCTCTTCAGGACGGATCGGTGAACCTGGTAGGGTGAAGACAAGGTAGGAAGATCTTCAGGGGCTTAGTGTTAGGTGTATTTAAGGGGGGTTTGGGTTAGATTAGGGGTATGTGGGTGGTGGGTTGTAATGTTGGGGGAGGGGTATTGTATGTTTTTTTTTTACAGGCAAAAGAGCTGAATTTCTTGGGGCATGCCCCGCAAAGGGCCCTGTTCAGGGCTGGTAAGGTAAAAGAGCTTTGATATGTAGTAATTTAGAATAGGGTAGGGCATTTTGTTATTTTGGGGGTCTTTGTTATTTTATTAGGGGGCTTAGAGTAGGTGTAATTAGTTTAAAATTGTTGTAATATTTTTCTTATGTTTGTAAATATTTTTTTATTTTTTGTAACTTAGTTCTTTTTTATTTTTTGCACTTTAGCTAGTTTATTTAATTGTATTTATTTGTAGGAATTGTATTTAATTAATTTATTGATAGTGTAGTGTTAGGTTAATTGTAGGTAATTGTAGGTAGTTTATTTAATTAATTTATTGATAGTATAGTGTTAGGTTTAATTGTAACTTAGGTTAGGATTTATTTTACAGGTAAATTTGTAATTATTTTAACTATTTTAGCTATTAAATAGTTCTTAACGATTTAATAGCTATTGTACCTGGTTAAAATAATTACAAAGTTGCCTGTAAAATAAATATTAATCCTAAAATAGCTACAATATAATTATAATTTATATTGTAGCTATATTAGGGTTTATTTTACAGGTAAGTATTTATCTTTAAATAGGAATAATTTATTTAATAAGAGTTAATTAATTTCGTTAGATTTAAATTATATTTAACTTAGGGGGGTGTTAGTGTTAGGGTTAGACTTAGCTTTAGGGGTTAATACATTTATTAGAATAGCGGTGAGCTCCGGTCGGCAGATTAGGGGTTAATAATTGAAGTTAGGTGTCGGCGATGTTAGGAAGGGCAGATTAGGGGTTAATACTATTTATTATAGGGTTAGTGAGGCGGATTAGGGGTTAATAACTTTATTATAGTAGCGGTGCGGTCCGCTCGGCAGATTAGGGGTTAATAAGTGTAGGCAGGTGGAGGCGACGTTGAGGGGGGCAGATTACGGGTAAATAAATATAATATAGGGGTCGGCGGTGTTAGGGGCAGCAGATTAGGGGTACATAGCTATAATGTAGGTGGCGGCGCTTTGCGGTCGGCAGATTAGGGGTTAATTATTGTAGGTAGCTGGCGGCGATGTTGTGGGGGGCAGATTAGGGGTTAATAAATATAATACAGGGGTCGGCGGTGTTAGGGACAGCAGATTAGGGGTACATAAGTATAACGTAGGTGGCGGTCGGCAGATTAGGGGTTAAAAAAAAATATTTGAGTGTCGGCGATGTGGGGGGACCTCGGTTTAGGGGTACATAGGTAATTTATGGGTGTTAGTGTACTTTAGAGCACAGTAGTTAAGAGCTTTATAAACCGGCGTTAGCCCAGAAAGCTCTTAACTACTGACTTTTTTCCTGCGGCTGGAGTTTTGTCGTTAGATGTCTAACGCTCACTTCAGAAACTACTCTAAATACCGGAGTTAGAAAGATCCCATTGAAAAGATAGGATACGCAATTGACGTAAGGGGATCTGCGGTATGGAAAAGTTGCGGCTGGAAAGTGAGCGTTAGACCCTATTTTGAGTGACTCCAAATACCGGCGGTAGCCTAAAACCAGCGTTAGGAGCCTCTAACGCTGGTTTTCACGGCTAACGCCAAACTCCAAATCTAGGTCTATGTTTGCATGTCACTATACTTGCTATTACGATAGTAAACTCTGATACATAATCTTATTTTGCTAGGACATATTTGCCCATAGTCCTACGAATTGCCAATATTACTGCAATGGGCTAGTATTATATATGCTAAATATCCCTATCCCTAGCTATAGCAATTTTTGGGGCTATTAATTATGAGGATATAAGTGTTTGTTTTCAATGATTGTACATGGTTACATCCTTATATTACAGGGGATTATAGTGGAAAGTGTTATGCTGCATTACATTAGAATATTGCTGTCTGAGACCCCAGTATATCTTGGCATTCTTCCGCACTGCCAGCGGCCGAGGCAGTGTGACGTGCTAACAATTTTACTTATGTTACTTGGAGTGATATAATTCAAATGGCATGTTAGTATAGACTCTCCATGATCTTCAGTTGGGTTTCTTAAGTATATAACTTGGTACTGTTATCATGAATATATTATAGTATGACTTGCTTGTTAGAAAGTATATCTATCATAGGTTTTGCCTACGCTACTCACACCCTGTTACTGCTGGGTCCCTCTCCTCCCTTTCCCGCCGGTACTGGCTGCCTGCGGGTCATATCCCTTCTCCTTTTTCCTGCATCGTCTATAGCTGACATTTCCCCAGGAGAGGGGCTCACCCAGAGATCTTGTATATTCCATACATACTAATATCCCCCCCTCCATATAACTCTCTTAAGAACTACCCTTATTTATCTTATTGAAAGCCCCTCAACTATGCATATAAATTCCTATACCCTGAGTAACTCCTGCTTACAAATTTGACATACTAACTGGCTCCACCCTCCACCCCCCCTACTCTACTTTGAGCGGCTCTCGCCCGCTGCATCCCCCTACCCCATAAAACTATAGAGCCACCTCCTCCCTAGCCCTAACCTTATTTGAATAGATACCCTAATTTTCTTCTTACACAGCTGGGAGAGGACCATTACTGTTTATTTTACATTTATGATACTCTATAATAAAACTGAAGTCTTTCTGTGAGACAGCCCACATTGTATAGTAACGCTTGAGATATGTGAATATATTATGTAGCTAACTATTCTACGTATACATTGATGTATAAATGTTTTGGGGCTTACCCCATATTCTGTATCTTTTTATGACTTCAATAAAAATTATTTAAAAAAAAAACAAAAAAAAAACACTGTTTTGATAATTACAGCACAAGTATCTATCTATAATTTGTAGTTTATTTCACTACGTCTAACTTACATCAAAATAGGTTGTATTGTAGTACCTATATTTGATCAATGCCACATCCTTCATCTAACAAGCTCTAGCCGAGCAGCTATAAAAGACTTTGTTTATTTGAGAACAGAGACACATTTAAGATAATACAATGTTTATATACTTAGTCTTATATACAAAGGCATAAGCGTTAGACCCAATAAACTAGAATTATTTTTATGGAAACCCAAATATAGGATTTATTATATCTCATTATAAGATAGGTTTTTATCACAAGTGCTGGGTCATATCATATAGTTATAGCCGAATATATCTACTACATTGAACAACTTCTATCATATATGATTAACTCCACTTAGTGATTGCAGCTTAATATATTTATTATATAAGTCAGCAAGACAGACAACTCCACACTCCAGTGGCATCAATGTACTAGTTTAATTAAAATCCTAGTAATTTGATTTATTATTTTTCACCTTCTGTTGCCACTAGTCTTAAGCCTAGAATACATTCCTGTGGTTTAATGTATATGTGTCCATTATTTTAAAAACGACCTAATAAAAGTTATTTTTTAATATTAAGATATTTTCCTTTTTGCAACTCTGCCCACTGCTGTTCTCTGGATCTAGTTTATCTTTGAGGGAATTTGAGTGCTTCCCATGTGTACACCTCTAAAATTACATGCAGAACTGAGCGATTAGTGTACCTAGCTAAGTGCAGTTGTCCCCTTTATTACGTAGGCAAAACTACATGAGCACTATGAGATAGGGTTCTTGAACACCTCAGAGATATTGAAAATTAAGAAAAAACCTCTAGCATAGCGTGACAATTCAAACTTTATCACAACTTTGCCACACGTGATTTTAAGGTGATTGAGATTGACCAAGCACATTTGGGCATTAGGGACAGAGATGTAGATAGAACACTACTTCAACGTGAAAGTAGATGGATATTTAATTTGGATACTCTAGCCCCTAATGGTCTGAATGAGGAAACAAAACTCGGCCATTTCCTGTAACTAAAATGTAAACTACACAGCTACTGAATAGTATCCATATCTATTAAGGTTACATAATGGCTTATTCATACCAGTAATCTCTCTTGCTAATTTATCTTGTCTACAAATCTTTGTAAATATTTGTAAATATTTATCCATAAATCCTAGGTGCTGCTGGTATATGTGATTTATATGTAAATTAATTAAATTTCTAAGTAACTCTTCAGCATATAAATAAGTAACAACTTAAGTTGTAAACAGCTACTTTTACTGAAGTTACAGAGGGAACTTATATTTACTGTCTAATGTTTCTGGAGGGCATAACACACTCAATCCCCTTAAAAGAGGAAGTGTGAATTGGACGTAATAAAAGCCTGGATAAAGCCTATTACAGGTGAAATGTACGTTGGTTTTTTTCTGCTCCACTGAGGACTGACAGAGCTTATCGAGGATCCAGCCAACTACCATAGGAGTGCCCAAGCCAAGTAAGTATCTTCTTGTCACTGATTGCTAGAATATACCACACATTCGGCTAGATTACGAGTCTTGCGTTAGCCTTAAAAAGCAGCGTTGAGAGGTCCCAACGCTGCTTTTTAATGCCCGCTGGTATTATGAGTCTGGCAGGTACAGGTGTACCGCTCACTTTACTTCCACGACTCGAGCTTACCGCAAATCCCCTTTCGTAAATTGCGTATCCTTTCTTTTTAATGGGACTTGCATAACGCCGGTATTACGAGTCTTGGAAGAAGTGAGCGGTAGACCCTCTCCTGTCAAGACTCCTACCTCATTTAAAAGTCAGTAGTTAAGAGTTTTATGGGCTAACACCGTAACATAAAACTCTTAACTAAAGTGCTACAAAGTACACTAACACCCATAAACTACCTTTTAACCCCTAAACCGAGCCCCCCCCACATCGCAAACACTTAAATTAAAAGTTTAACCCCTAATCTGCCGACTGGACATCGCCACCACTTTAATACATACATTAACCCCTAAACCGCCGCACTCCTGCCTCGCAAACACTAGTTACATTTTATTAACCCCTAATCTGATGTACCTAACATTGCCGACACCTACCTACATTTATTAACCCCTAATCTGCAAGCCCCATCGTCGCCGCTACTATATTAAAGGTATTAACCCCTAAACCTAAGTCTAAACCTAACCCTAACCCCCCATAATTTAAATATAATTTAAAATAATCTAAATAAAATTACTACAATTAAATAATTGATTCCTATTTAAAACTAAATACTTACCTATAAAATAAACCATAAGCTAGCTACAATATAACTAATAGTTATATTGTAGCTATCTCAGGGTTTATTTTTATTTTACAGGCAACTTTGTATTTATTTTAACTAGGTAGAATAGTTATTAAATAGTTATTAACTATTTAATAACTACCTAGTTAAAATAAATACAAATTTACATGTAAAATAAATCCTAACCTAAGTTACAATTACACCTAATACTACACTATCATTAAATTAATTACCTAAACTACCTACAATTAAATACAATTAAATTAAATAAACTAAAGTACGAAAAACAACAAACACTAAATTACAGAAAATAAAAAAATAATTAAATTTTTTTAAAACTAATTACACCTACTCTAATCCCCCTAATAAAATAAAAAAAAAACCCAAAATAATAAAAATCCCTACCCTATACTAAATTACAAATAGCCCTTAAAAGGGCCTTTTGCAGGGCATTTCCCCAAAGTAATCAGCTCTTTTACCCCCCAACATTAAAACCCACCACCCACACACCCAACCCTACTCTAAAACCCACCAATCCCCCCTTAATAAAACCTAACACTACCCCCTTGAAGATCACCCTACCTTGAACCGTCTTCACCCAGCCGGGCACAAGTGGTCCTCCAGAGGGGCAGAAGTCTTCATCCGATCCGGACAGAAGAGGACCTCCAGACGGGCAGAAGGCTTCATCCAGGCGGCATCTTCTATCTTCATCCATCCGGAGCGGAGCGGGTCCATCTTCAATCCATCTTCAATCCAGCCGACGCGGTGCATCCTCTTCAAACAAAGTCCAAGCGAAGAATGAAGGTTCCTTTAAATGACGTCATCCAAGATGGCGTCCCTTGAATTCTGATTGGCTGATAGGATTCTATCAGCCAATCGGAATTAAGGTAGGAAAAATCCTATTGGCTGATGCAATCAGCCAATCGAATTGAGCTTGCATTCTATTGGCTGATTGGAACAGCCAATAGAATGCAAGCTCAATCCTATTGGCTGATCCAATCAGCCAATAGGATTTTTCCTACCTTAATTCCGATTGGCTGATAGAATGTCTCAAAATAACTACTCTAGGTGGCCCTCCCCTTGGATCAAGGTTAATCCATTTCGAATCAGCACCCCTAACCTTGACTGTGGGAGTTCTTCATACCGAACACTTGCAGTTTGATGTCATTCATTCCCCAACACAGCCTGTTATCCTTGGTTATCCTTGGCTTCGTATACACAACCCGCAATTTGACTGGACTAAGGGATATTTGGCCTCCTGGGGTACATCCTGCTCCTGCTTCCACTCCTGCCTGGCTATGGTTACTCCTCTGCACCACATCCCCATAGCCAGTCTACTGACCCCATCAAGTCTTCCCTCAGTATACGCAGATTTTACAGATGTGTTTGAAAGGAAAGCAGCTGATGTGCTGCCACCACACCATCCTTAGGACTGCAAAATTGACCTCTTTCCTGGAGCCCCACTTCCTAAAGGGAGGACCTATCCGTTCTCAAAGCTGAAACCAAGGCCATGGAGGATTATATTTAAGAAAACCTAGCTAAAGGTTTTATTCGCCCTACCTCTTCTTCTGCCGGGGCTGGCTTCTTTTCGTCAGTAAGAAAGATGGTGGGCTCATACCCTGTATCAACTACAGAACCCTAAACAACATCACTATCAAGAATCGCTATCCTATTCCTCTGATCACTGAACTTTATGATTCGCTCCAAAATGCTCACCACTTCCCTAAGTTTGATCTATGTGGGCATACAATCTTATTCGTATATTCCCAGGGCATGAATGGAAGACTGCCTTCAACACAAGATCAGGGCATTACAAATAATTTGTAATGCCTTTTGGGCTGTGTAATGCCCCTCCAGTCTTCCAAGCATTTGTCAACAATGTCTTCTGTGACATCTTCAATCGCACTGTCATCGTATATCTGGATGACATCCTTATTTTCTCCTCCACAATTGAGGAGCATCATGAACATGTGAGAAAGGTGCTTCTTCGCCTCAGAGACAATTGTCTCCAGTTCACTTTAGAGGTTGATACCTCCGAGATTGGAGCTGGAGCAGTCTTAACCCAAAGGGATCCTTTAACCTCCAAGTTGCACTTTATAGCCTTTTTTCTCTAAATGCTTTACTCCTGCAGAGAGGAATTACAATGTGGGTAATCATGGACTATTAGACATTAAGATGGCTAGAAGCATCATTGGCTAGAGCGTACCGCCAATACCATTCAGATTCTCACTGACCACAAGAATCTGATGTAACTAGAGACTGCTCATCGACTCAATCCTCAATAAGCCAGGTGGGCCTTATTCTTTTCCCATTTTAATGTTCAGCTGTCTCCAGATACAAGAGGTTTGATGATTATCATAGAGCTTCTGTTCGTGCCTTTTCGGTAGGTGAACATGTCTGGATCTCTACTCAACATATTCGTCTACGTCAACCCAGTCACAAATTAGGGCCTAGGTATATCGGCCCTTACAAAGTCCTTAAAAGACTGTCTTCTGTTGCCTACAGAGTGGCCTTGCCCAGAACCCTGCACATACACCAAGTCTTCCATATCTCACTACTTAAGCCCTACATCAAGAACAGATATACTCAGCTCTGACCACTTCCTCCTCTGCTCTTGATTTATGGTGACCCTGAGTATGAGGTGTCTAAGATCCTGAAATCCAGGTACAGGCGCTGGCAACTACAGTACCTTGTGCATTGGAAAAGTTACTCTGTGGCAGATCGTTCCTGGGTTCCTTCCCGTGATGTGCATGCTCCATCTTTGATCTCCAGATTCCATGCTGTTTATCCTTTAAAGCCGGCTCTGGTCCCTTGAGTGGGTGGCTATGTCACGCCGCTGTGCTGTTGCACTGTTCCTGCTGCCGCAGCCTCTGTCCGTTACCATAGCCATTGTCATGGACGCTGTGGTGGCTTCAGGCACCAGCGATGATGTCATCATCCGCAAGCCCTTCTTCTGATGCCAGTTCCGAATCCCTCCTGTGGCACAAATCCTGCCCTATGTCAGTACCTCAGTTACTCTCACCTGTGCCCAAGTATATGTGTTACTGTGTGTGCTCCTGGGTGCTGTGTTACTTACTATTACTGAACTGCCTTATTGCTAATGAACTCTGCTTGTCTTACCACTCTGCTTCCTTAACCCCTAAAGTGCTGGATTGCTATAATGTTACTGAACTCTGCTTAGCTGACCTTTCTGCTTGCTTAACCCCTAAAGTACTGGATTGCCTTACCATTGCTGAACTTGGACTGTCTAACCATTCTATTGGTTTACCCCTGAACTGTTATTCTGCTGGATATCCTTTTGTTGCTGACACCTGCCTGTTCCTGGTCATTCTATTGGTTTACCCTTGAACTGCTATTCTGCTGGATTGCCTTCCTGTTACCGGACTATGTCTGTCCTGACCCTTCTCTACCTTCATCCTATTTCCGTGAAGGACTACCCTGCCTACTGTGAGTAATGCTTAACTCATTTCACAAACTTACTCTGCTCTGTGATATTTCCTATCATCCCACTTGATGCCGGGATAAGAAGACTACTGGCCAAGTTTGATCTGATAGAGGAATATTCCATGAGCATTACATTAGCACTATACAAAGCAGCATTACTATTTTGAGGTTACAATATGATGGAATACTTACAATAATATACATATATAAAAAGTATGTTACATATATTACAATGGATAAATTAGCAAGCTTAATACAAATACATTATAGCACTTACATTAACAAAAAAAATCCCCTGCCCTTTCACACATTCAGTAGTAGTTGCACATTTATTCAAAGTAAACTACAAGTAGACAGGCTCTCATGCTTACAATATAAGGAGAAAAAATATAACAAATTAGGAGAGATAGAAAGAGATGAGAGAGGCCTGAAACATTGGTACTGTAATTAAATAATTTGAGTATGTTTAAATGCTGGAGAAAAAGTATAATAAACAAAGCAGGCATGTAAGAGAAATTGGGGTGCTTTCTTACATTCATATAAAATATAAAAAGTGTATCTGGTTGAATTTCAAGGTGGAGCTTATGTAGTTGGATAAATAGGAGGGTGGGTGGAGAATAGGGTTATGTGGAAAAGGGTTGCTGAGCTTGCAGAGAAACCAAATTCTTGAATTTGCAAGGAAGGAGGCTGTGAGATAGAAAGTGACAAATACAAGTATGGAAAGAATTTTATATTGTAGAGAAGGACTTCCTAAAAGCTGTTGTTCAACAACTAAAATCAGCAGCTAAAAGATTTTAAACCCAAAATGGTGTTTGTTGTAAGAAATTGTCATTTTTATCTTATAACAACTCTGATAAAATGTAATAGCTGAGTCTAATTTGGAGATTATGCATAGCCTAAACTACCTGAGTTTTATAAGATTGATGTCTGACCAACCTTTTGGCTATTACTGTTAGGATGTGAAGACTCCTTTTATAGGCATTAAAAAAATAACTAAACAACACCACGTTTTAATCCACACAAAAATCAGCTGATAATAATATAAACAATAAAAAGGGTAGTAAGCAAAATAGTTTTATAATAAATCCAATAACATTGTGGGTTTCAACTACACGACAGCTGCCTGATCTCCCATTATTAAACTTTGTTTCATTGGAACACACATTGCAGAAGGACATAGCATGTAATTGTATGCACCTGAAGAAATGCTGTTTGTATGACTGATCATTGGTAAGATAGTTGTTCTTATTTTTTCATGGTGAGTGCATGGCTCAATATGTTCAGTGAACAAACAGATAACTTCATCCAACCTTCAAACAAATTAAATCCCAGAGTCCTCTAGCAATAGAAAGAGTTGGTTTATAATTTCTGTTTCTTAAAAAAAAAAAAAAAAGTTCTGATCTATACTTCAAAAAAAAAAGAAAAACCCTTGCAATTTATAGCTGCAGTAAGAATTCAGAGCAAAGAGAAATTGAAAAATGTAGATTTATTGTCTTATTTTTACGGCTTTCTGCTGTAAGGCTACCTCAATCATAAAAGAACTCCCAGATGCACAGCTCAGAACATCATACAAGCACATTATCACAATCTCTTTGCAATAACATTTTTTGGTTCCAAAGGGCCATAGACAGTGAAGCATATAATGGATGGGTCGTAAAACCAAGTTAAGAATATCCTTTTTTTTGCAATGAGACTGCATGAAAAATAACTTTACATTTGTTTTGTAAAGCTGAAAGATCACCCCTAGACATGACTCCAAAACATGATAAACCTGATAGATGTTGTACATAACCAGTAACACAATGTCAGTATCAAATTTTTGTCAGGCAATTTAACTTCATGCCAGACTAATTCAATTTTGCTGCTGTTTTTATTAAGTCTTGTGAAAACCAAATCTTTGTTCTATAGTAAATCAAAGGTTTTACAACAAATTTCTTGCAAGGGCTCCTTGTTTTGCAATTTTGATGCATTAGATATCCGGCCAACATTTTGCTGGGTCATATATCTGCTGTAATAAAATTAATCATATTGCTGAGCAAAAAAAATAAATATATATATATATTATTGCTGTTTTATGAGCTTTTGCTTCAGCTACCCTTTCAAGCATCATTAGTAATTGTTCAAAGACATTTGTTGCACAAACTGTATTAGCACACATGCTGCTGTTCTAATAGATTTTGAATTGTTACAGCTATAATTAAAAAACAAAATAAGTTTTACATAAAGTAAGCTTAAAGGGATATTCAAATGCAAAATTAAAGGGACAGTCTATACTAGAATTTTTATTATTTTAAATGATACATAATCCCTTTATTAACCATTCCCCAGTTTTGCATAACCAACAGTTATATTAATATACTTTTTACCTCTGTGATTACCTTGTATCTAAGCATCTTCTGACAGCCCCCTGATCACATGACTTTGTATTCATTATCTATTGACTTGCAGTTAGTACTGTTTTGTGCTAAATCTTAAATAACTTCTTGCGCGTGAACACATTGTTATCTATATGGCCCACATGAACTACAGTCTCCTGTAGTTAAAAACAAATACAAAAGCATGTAAATAAGAGGCTGCCAATAGAGCCTTTGAAACAGGCAGAAATGTAGAGATTTAAATGTTATAAAGTATATTAATCTAACAATGTTGGTTGTGCAAAGCTTGAAGGGTAGTAAAGGAATTATCTATCTTTTTAAACAATAACAATTTTAATGTATTTTGTCCCTTTAAACACTTTTTTTAAAAGCAATATATTTTTGCACTAAAGTACCTTGCTAACTATTGGTCAGATTGCAAGCAAATCTCAAAAATACAAGCAGTATGTATTTTGCAAGAGTTGTATTACTGCTCCATTTTAGAGCTCAAATTACAAATAGTTTGCTACATTTCTTATGCAATAAATTTGTGAACCATATTCATCATTTTTTTTTTACCTAACTACTATCATGTTGCCCTATTAATACCCCAAACCACCAGACCCCTTAAAATGTAAAACATAAACCACCATAATCCACCATTATAATAACAACAATCTAGTTGCTTTTTCTATGGGGATTTACTACCTGGGAGCAGCCTCTTTTACCCAGTGGTGCTTTTCACAGAGAACTTTGCTGAAGTATATCAGTCTGATGTCGCCAGTGAAAGTCAGTCTGGTCCCAAAATGTCAGGCAATCCTTTTCTGAACAAGGAACCCCAGATAATCGTTTTGGCCTTCTTTGGGTCTTGTCAGTGAGGTGCAGCCATATTCCTCTAAGCACATTGGGCAAGGAGTCCATGTCCACCATTATAGTGACCCCTTCCGCTAAAACTCCTAACTAATATTTTCCCCTAAACAATCACAACCTCCTATTGTAATAACCCTTTGCTGCTCTACTATTAACCCATAAAAGTCGACACCACCAACACAACTCCCCCCTGCCACTTAAACTCACAAACCACTGTTAACCACTAAAATGCCACAACCACAATGCTAAACCCCATAAAACTCTGCCACTAAAACCCCTCTATTAAACGGACAGTCTAATCAAAATTAAACTGGCAGGATTCAGATAGGGCATGGAATTTTAAACAACTTAAAATTTATTTTTATCATCAAATTTACTTTGTTCTCTTGACATTCTTTGTTGAAAGCTAAACCTGTGCAAATTTCTAAGCCCTTGAAGGCCATCTCTTATCACAGTTAGCTTTTCACAGCTAAAGAGTACTAGTTCATGTGTGCCATATAGATAACATTGTGCTTACTCTGAGTTATTTATGAGTCAGTACTGATTGACTAAAATGCAAGCCTTTCAAATGAACTGAAATAAGTGGGCAGCCTGCAGAGGCTTAGATACAAGGTAATCACAGAAGTAAAAAGTGTATTAATATAACAGTGTTGGTTATGCAAAACTGGGGAATGGATAATAAAGGGCTTATCTATATTTTTAAACAATACAAATTCTGAAGTAAACTGTCCCTTTCACAACCAAAAACCATCAGTAAAAAATCCTCCCACTATTAACCCTTTAACTGCCCCACTGGTAAAAATCCCACAGTATTAGTCCCCTAACCATTAATAACCCCCACTGCAAAACCTCACAACTTATAATGACGCCGAATTTAAGCCTTCCAACCTAAACTGAGCTTTACTCTAAACTCTTGCCACCTTGGACTATCTCACTGCATTGCCCCTGACCTTAACTCAGCCTTGCTTTTAATAGTCTGGCACTCTTTTGCAAACAGGTGATGATGAATTGGTACTTAATAACTACCCAAAGCCAAGTACAAGAAGGGCCCCTCTCTCAAAGACCCAAGAAGTAGAACGGAAAGAGGAAGGTAGTACTGGCACTAGAGCTAGGGTATAACTGATTATGTAGAATAAAAGAGATAATACTCAGGTCGTTAATAAAGGGGGGGGGCACCCAATTTAACAAACTCTCAACAAATTTTTTCAAAAAATAGGAATCTAATCTGAAAACAGTTAATGGGTGTAAAGGGTGGGGGAGGCGCTAAAAAACCTCCTAATGGGGGGTCTTAGAGCTAAAAGTGGAATCCAGAGGATTAAAGGGGGCAGATGGTAAAGTCAATATAAACTTCTTGTGGATCTTAATAAAAAAATATCTGATATAGAATGTATATACTTAAAAAGTACACAAGGGTAGCATAAAATAGTATCCACAGGTGTATAAAAAATCCAGTATATATGGTGCTGATAAAATGAAATAACTAAAAACCTTAAAAGTAATACCTATTTTAATTTACACAACTTGCAGTTAAACAAGCATAGAAGGATAAAACAACTTCAAATAAAAAGATTTGACAAATGTCTTAAACAGTAAATGTCTTAAACAGTAAATGTCCCAGATAAAAAGTCTCAGATAAAAAAGTCTTATAGAGTCCAGGTGGGTTCCGTGTGATCCAGTGTGTCAGATGTCCTAATGTATCCAATTGAGATTACTCTATATGGGGTTGATCCAAGTGGGGTTGATATGAAAAAGTAGGAATGAAAAGTAAAAAATATAGATAAATAGAATATAAAAAATATTATAAAAAATTGAAAATGAAATTTTTTTTAAAAAAATTAAAAATTAAAAATTAAAAATAAAATAAAATTGTGTAGAAGCTAAAAAAGTGTCATAAAAAGGTGTAAAAAATGTGTAAAAAATGTGTAAAATGTGTATAAAAAATATAAAAATATGAGAAAAAATTAAAAAATTAAAAAATAAGTGAAAAATGAGACAAACTGTGTAGAAAAAATGTATAGAAAAAATTGTGTAGAAAAATTTGCGTAAAAAAATGTGTAAAAATTGTGAATGGTGTATGAAAAATGTGTGAAAAAAAGTGCTGGCCAAAAAACAGGTGTACACCTGGTGTGGTGATTAAAAAGTCTCTACTGGGCAAATCCACCCGGTGAGGTGAGTTCCTAATAATCAAAGATATATTTCCAAAAAAGATTAGTGAAAAATCCCTTTATTGTTTATCCCAAGGATTGAAAGAAGTCCTGGACCTTATATCCAATTATATAATGTATCCAAATAGTTAATCAAATATAAAGCTCTTCTTATGGGAAATCCCAAGTGCAATCCGCAGACGAATACACAGCCCTAAAACAAGATAAAAAATATAGTGCAATATAGCTAAAACCGAGTAGATAGATAGGTATTAGGCTTACCAGTTTGATCTGAGCCGTGGTATCAGAAGTGTCTACGTGTTTCAGTCCTCTCCTGGGACCTTTCTCAAGACAGATACCGGCTTACTTTTTCTCATACCTTTAATAGAGGTGATCAGCCAATGTTAGTTGCTGGAATTTCGCGCCAAACATTTGTATTTGGTGCCATGTGATGTCAGATATACCCCGGAAGTAGTAGAGGGTACTACAGTTACATTATTTACTTCCACCTTCATAGACTTATCCTGGTTGGCAATACATAAGCGGAAGTGACCGGGTTGCGCATCGCATCCTTTACCGTCACTTCCGGGTGTTCGCCACATTAATGTCCCTTCAGAGAATTACCAATTTCATGGCCGGAAGTTACGTGATGCTGTATATCTTAGCTTCCGGATTTGAGTGGAACTGTGTATCCATTACGGTTACCATGGTTATTTTCAGTAGGCAGGTAAATAATATTGCAAACTGAAACCATCCGTATATAGGGAATCTAATGTGGGGGTGAATAATACAATCTTACTTTGCCTATATGGAGTATTTGAAGGTTGGAAGACTAATCGATAGTGTAAATAATGGATACCATGGCTCAAATCTAAAATATAAATTAAATCTTAAAATCTTAAAATCTTAAAATAGCAACCTTCTAAATTTCGGCGGATCGCCAATGAGTTAATGTATATTTAATAAGCAAAAAACATTTGTAATCAAGCACAACAATATATAGAAAAAAGAAGTATAAAAAATATAATAACAAATAAAGACGAACTTACGTTGTAAGTTTGTTATTATTTTTTTTATACTTCTTTTTTCTATATATTTTTGTGCTTGATTACAAATGTTTTTTTCTTATTAAATATACATTAACTCATTGGCGATCCGCCGAAATTTAGAAGGTTGCTATTTTAAGATTTTAAGATTTAATTTATATTTTAGATCTGAGCCATGGTATCCATTATTTACACTATCGATTAGTCTTCCAACCTTCAAATACTCCATATAGGCAAAGTAAGATTGTATTATTCACCCCCACATTAGATTCCCTATATACGGATGGTTTCAGTTTGCAATATTCTTTACCTGCCTACTGAAAATAACCATGGTAACCGTAATGGATACACAGTTCCACGCAAATCCGGAAGCTAAGATATACAGCATCACGTAACTTCCGGCCATGAAATTGGTAATTCTCTGAAGGGACATTAACGTGGCGAACACCCGGAAGTGACGGTAAAGGATGCGATGCGCAACCCGGTTACTTCCGCTTACGTATTGCCAACCAGGATAAGTCTATGAAGGTGGAAGTAAATAATGTAACTGTAGTACCCTCTACTACTTCCGGGGTATATCTGACATCACACGGCACCAAATACAAATGTTTGGCGCGAAATTCCAGCAACTAACATTGGCTGGTCACCTCTATTAAAGGTATGAGAAAAAAGTAAGCCGGTATCAGTCTTGAGAAAGGTCCCAGGAGAGGACTGAAACGCGTAGACACTTCTGATACCACGGCTCAGATCAAACTGGTAAGCCTAATACCTATCTATCTACTTGGTTTTAGCTATATTGCACTATATTTTTTATCTTGTTTTAGGGCTGTGAATTCGTCTGCGGATTGCACTTTGGATTTCCCATAAGAAGAGCTTTATATTTGATTAACTATTTGGATACATTATATAATTGGATATAAGGTCCAGGACTTCTTTCAATCCTTGGGATAAACAATAAAGGGATTTTTCACTAATCTTTTTTGGAAATATATCTTTGATTATTAGGAACTCACCTCACCGGGTGGATTTGCCCAGTAGAGACTTTTTAATCACCACACCAGGTGTACACCTGTTTTTTGGCCAGCACTTTTTTTCACACATTTTTCATACACCATTCACAATTTTTACACATTTTTTTACACAAATTTTTCTACACAATTTTTTCTATACATTTTTTCTACACAGTTTGTCTCATTTTTCACTTATTTTTTAATTTTTTCATTTTTTAATTTTTTCTCATATTTTACATAGATATTGACGGCAGATAAGAGCCATAGGCCCAGCAAGTCTGCCCGACCTTACCTAACAGTATAAACTTATCTAGTTCGTAGGATAGCCCTATGCTTGTCCCATGCATTTTTAAAGTCCCCCACAGTGTTTGTTGCTACTACCTCTTGAGGAAGTTTATTCCATAAATCAATCACTCTTTCTGTAAAGAAGTGCTTCCTCAAATTACTCCTGAATCTACTACCCTTTAGCTTGAGCTCATGACCCCTTGTTCTTGAATTTTGCATTTTATGTAAAATACCCACAGCCTCAGTTTTACTAAACCCTTTAATGTACTTGAAAGTTGCTATCATATCACCTCTTTCCCTTCTCTCCTCTAAGCTATACATATTTAGGTCATTGAGCCTATCCTGGTAAGTTTTATTTTTTAGACCATGTACCATTTTGGTAGCCCTCCTTTGCACAGATTCAAGTTTGTTAATATCCTTCTGAAGATAAGGCCTCCAGAACTGCACACAATACTCAAGATGAGGCCTAACTAATGATCTATAAAGTGACATAAGAACCTTACTACTTCTGCTGCAAATACCTCTACCAATACATCCAAGCATTCTGATAGCCTTACTCGCTGCATTATTACATTGTTTACTAAGTTTTAAATCATCTGAAATAATAATTCCCAAGTCCTGTTCCTCGTCTGTAACAGTCAGTAAAGTGTCATTGAGTCTGTAATTAGCATTTGGATTTTTCTTCCCTAAATGCATTATTTTACACTTTGCTGTGTTAAACTTTAGATCCCAGTCGTTTGTCCAATCCTCCAATTGTTGTATATCACTTCTCATTTTGTCTACCCCCCCTGGAACATCCACTCTGTTGCAAATTTTTGTATCATCTGCAAAGAGACATACTTTCCCCTGTAGCCCTTTGCTGATATCGCAGATAAATATGTTAAACAAAACAGGCCCCAGAACTGACCCCTGAGGAACACCACTAGTAACAGCCCCCTCTGCTGAATGAACTCCATTTACTAAGACACTTTGTTTTCTGTCCTTAAGCCAGCATTCCACCCAGTTCACAATTTTTGAATCTAGACCAAGGAGACATAGTTTGTGAATAAGTTTATTGTGTGGGACGGTGTCAAATGCTTTGCTGAAATCTAGATATGCTACATCAACTACTCCTCCCTTGTCTAATACTTTTGTTACATAATCAAAGAAGTCAATTAGATTAGTCTGACATGATCTCCCTGAAGTAAAACCATGCTGATTTTGGTCCTCTAAATTGTTTGTCTTTATGTAAGTCATAATTCTTTCTTTTAAGAGGCTTTCCATTAATTTCCCTACTACTGAAGTTAAACTAACTGGCCTGTAGTTGCCAGATTCTTCTCTACTGCCCTTTTTATGAAGAGGTATTACATTTGCTATTCTCCAATCATCTGGGACAGCTCCTGTTAATAGTGACTGATTAAACAGATCAGTTAATGGGACAGTTAGCACTGATCGAAGTTCTTTTAAAACCCTTGGATGAATATTATCAGGACCCACTGCCTTTGTAACATTTATTTTTGATAATGCTAACAAAACCTCATCCTCTGTAAAAAGATTACTGTTAAGCTTGTTTCTATTTTGCGTAGCATCCCTTAATGTAGACATTGTATCTTCACAATCTTTAGTGAAAACAGAACAGAAGTAATCATTGAGACAGTCTGCAATCTGCTTATCTCCTTCTATTATTCTACCATCAACTGATTTCAATTTTACTATTCCTACCTTATTTTTTCTTCTTTCACTGATATATCTAAAGAATCTTTTGTCCCCATGTTTTACTGACTGTGCTATCTGCTCTTCTGCATGAGCTTTAACCTTCCTAATTAACTGCTTAGTCTTTTTTTGTTGGAGTCTCCATATTTTCATATCATCATCTGCTTGTGTGTGTCTGTAATTTTCATAAGCTTTCTTTTTTGTCTTTACAGCATGTGCTACTTCTTTGGAAAACCAAATTGGTTTCCGTTTTCTTTTACTTTTACAGACATGTCTAATACAGTGTGCGGTTGCATCTAAAATGGCACCTTTCACAAATTCCCACTGTTCTTGAACCCCTGTAATAAGAGTTTTCCCCTTTAAATAGTTTTTTAGGTATAATTTTTTTTATATTTTTATATTTTTTATACACATTTTACACATTTTTTACACCTTTTTATGACACTTTTTTAGCTTCTACACAATTTTATTTTATTTTTAATTTTTAATTTTTAATTTTTAAAAATGTTTTTTTTTCATTTTCAATTTTTTATAATATTTTTTATATTCTATTTATCTATATTTTTTACTTTTCATTCCTACTTTTTCATATCAACCCCACTTGGATCAACCCCATATAGAGTAATCTCAATTGGATACATTAGGACATCTGACACACTGGATCACACGGAACCCACCTGGACTCTATAAGACTTTTTTATCTGAGACTTTTTATCTGGGACATTTACTGTTTAAGACATTTACTGTTTAAGACATTTGTCAAATTTTTTTATTTGAAGTTTTTGAAGTTTTTTTATCCTTCTATGCTTGTTTAACTGCAAGTTGTGTAAATTAAAATAGGTATTACTTTTAAGGTTTTTAGTTATTTCATTTTATCAGCACCATATATACTGGATTTTTTATACACCTGTGGATACTATTTTATGCTACCCTTGTGTACTTTTTAAGTATATACATTCTATATCGGATATTTTTTTATTAAGATCCACAAGAAGTTTATATTGATTTTACCATCTGCCCCCTTTAATCCTCTGGATTCCACTTTTAGCTCTAAGACCCCCCATTAGGAGGTTTTTTAGCGCCCCCCCACCCTTTACACCCATTAACTACTTATTTGAGATCCGGTTGAGAGATCTCGGTTTTTCCTGGGAGGGGCCTCAAGTGGTAGCCATTTTGGTGCTGGAGATACCTATCAGCTACACGATTGCAATTTCTAATCTGAAAACAATCATATAAAAACAAATTATAAATAAAATACAATAAAATATATGTCTATTAAATACCTTGTAAATAAAATACTGTAAGATGTATGTCTATTGAACACCTGGTACCCCTAAAAAACTCAGAGCTATATCTAAAAACACCTAAACTCTAAAGATGAGCTCGGAAGAAGCAGATTACAGAAGAGAGGTGTGTTATAAATAATATCCAGGGGGATTCAGAGTTCAAGATAATAAGTACATTACATTGGATCAATTTGAATTCACATATGAGAGCAATACCTTTAACCTTGCAGTGAATATCGGCCGTTTCACAGAGCCTCTGTGAGATGTTGGAGGTAGTGATGTCGCGAACCTAAAAATTTGGGTTCACGAACAGCAAACGCGAACTTCCCAAAAGTTCGCGAACGGGCAAACCGGGCAAACCCCCATTGACTTCAATGGGCAGGCAAATTTTTAAACCCACAGGGACTCTTTCTGGCTACAATAGTGATGGAAAAGTTGTTTCAAGGGGACTAACACCTGGACTGTGGCATGCCGGAGGGGGATCCATGGCAAAACTCCCACTGAAAATTACATAGTTGATGCAGAGTCTGGTTTTAAGCCATAAAGGGCATAAATCACCTAACATTCCTAAATTGTTTGGAATAACGTGCTTTAAAACATCAGGTATGATGTTGTATCGATCAGGTAGTGTAAGGGTTACGCCCGCTTCACAGTGACAGACCAAACTCCCGCAGCGGGTACAACATCATCATCATCACACCGTACGTCCATGTGTTTAATGCTGCCTGACTGAGACATATCCCTGTTATCTACATCCTCTGGCAATAATGGCTGCACATCACTCATTTCTTCCAACTGATGTATAAATAACTCCTCTGACAGATCAATTGAAGTGGCTGTGGTGCTAGTGTTGGTGGTGGCGGCAGGCGGGCGAGTGGTAACTTGAGAGGTGCCCGAAGCTAAGCTGGAGGAGGATGGTGCATCAAGGTTCCGAGCGGAAGCTGTAGAAGATTGGGTGTCCTGTGTTAGCCAGTCAACTATGTCCTCAGAAATGTTTGAGTTTGGGGTACGTGGCCTCTGAACACTGGGCATTATTCTAGGGCCAAAGGGAATCACAGCACCCCGAACACGACGGCCCCTGCGGGGTGGCCTGCCTCTGCCTGTCATTTTTTTTTTCGATTGGTGGTACTATGCGTGCAAGCTACTGTGACAACAGATATGAGTAGCACTGTGCACTCGCAGAAGTTGGCAGAGTAGACGCTGTAGGCCTGACACACACGCTTGCAGACAACTAACTGCTATTCAATCTATTACAGTCAAAATTGTATTTTTTTTTTTAAATGTACACTACTGTTACACCAGATATGAGTTGCACTGTTGTGATATTGTGCCCTGGCAGGCACTGAAACGCACACGTGTGAAGGAAACTGACTGCTATTATTTAACACAGTCAAAAAAGTGTTGTTTTTTTTAATCTACACTACTGTTACACCAGATATGAGTTGCACTGGGGGGACACTGTGCCCTGGCAGGCAGGCCCTGAAACGCACACGTGTGAAGGAAACTGACTGCTATTATTTAACACAGTCAAAAAAGTGTTGTTTTTTTTAAATCTACACTACTGTTACACCAGATATGAGTTGCACTGGAGTGACACTGTGCCCTGGCAGGCAGGCCCTGAAACGCACACGTGTGAAGGAAACTGACTGCTATTATTTAACACAGTCAAAAAAGTGTTGTTTTTTTTAAATCTACACTACTGTTACACCAGATATGAGTTGCACTGGGCTGACACTGTGCCCTGGCAGGCAGGCCCTGAAATGCACACGTGTGAAGGAAACTGACTGCTATTATTTAACAAAGTCAAAAAAGTGTTGTTTTTTTTTAAATCTACACTACTGTTACACCAGATATGAGTTGCACTGGGGTGACACTGTGCCCTGGCAGGCAGGCCCTGAAACGCACACGTGTGAAGGAAACTGACTGCTATTATTTAACACAGTCAAAAAAGTGTTTTTTTTTTAAATCTACACTACTGTTACACCAGATATGAGTTGCACTGGGGTGACACTGTGCCCTGGCAGACAGGCACTGAAACGCACACGTGTGAAGGAAAATGACTGCTATTATTTAACACAGTCAAAAAAGTGTTGTTTTGTTAAATCTACACTACTGTTACACCAGATATGAGATGCACTGGGTTGACACTGTGCCCTGGCAGGCAGGTCCTGAAACGCACACGTGTGAAGGAAACTGACTGCTATTATTTAACACAGTCAAAAAAAGTGTCTTTTTTTTTTTAAATCTACACTACTGTTACACCAGATATGAGTGGTGGCACTGGGCAAGTGTGCACAGTATACGCAGTGAGCCTGACACACACGCTGGCAGGCAGGCAACTGTAATTAGATTACACAGGAAAAAAAAAGCAGACTGATGTTCTAGCCCTAAAAAGGGCTTTTTGAGGTGCTGTCCTTACAGCAGAGATCAGATGAGTCCTTCAGGACTGTAGTGGACACTGAATACACTAGCCTAGCTATCAATTTCCCTATTAAATCAGCAGCAGCTACACTGTCCCTCCTCTCACTAAGAATGCAGCTTCCAAATGAATCTAAAATGGATGCTGTCCAGGAGGTAGGAGGGTCTGGGAGGGAGTGTCTGCTGCTGATTGGCTGGAATGTGTCTGCTGACTGTGAGGTACAGGGTCAAAGTATTACTCAATGATGACAAATAGGGGGCGGATCGAACATTGCATATGTTCGCCCGCAGCGGCGAACGCAAACATGCTATGTTCGCCGGGAACTATTCACCGGCGAACTATTCGCAACATCACTAGTTGGAGGGTCTGCAGTCTCAATTGGTGCACTCTTTTCCAATGCAAATTAATACGGCATAAGCTGTTATTAGAATCTTTCCTGTTGTCCACGTCTGGCGTGGTGAAGTTAGTTCCTACTTCCGCAATTGCGTCCACCCATGTGGTGTAACAAACGGTGTCGCTGACATTCACAGCTGTTATCGACCCTTGTTAGACAACTTCTTTCTCCCGCTTTAGGTAGATAGCTGTATAGTTAGCCAGTCTCATCAAACTGCCATGCAGTGATAGATGCTGATACCCTTCAGGAAGACAGGGTATTTGATGAAAACCTGAGTGGATAAAAAGTGATCTTCAAATCACTAAATTTGGTTAACACAATCACGTTTCTCCCCTCTCTTCGGGCTTTTTCAAGTTGTCTGACAAGGGTCGATAACAGCTGTGAATGTCAGCGAGACCATTTGTTATACCACGTGGGTGGACGCAATTGCGGAAGTAGGAACTAACTTCACCACGCCAGATGCGGACAACAGGAAAGATTCTAATAACAGCTTATGCTGTCTTAGTTTGCATTGGAAAAGAGTGCACCAATTGAGACTGCAGACCCTTCAAAATCTCACAGAGGCTCTGTGAAACGGCCGATATTCACTGCAAGGTTAAAGGTACCACTCTCATATGTGAATTCAGATTGATCCAATACTCTTTTAGCATTATCATCTGCATATAAGAGTTTCACACTAGTGACTGCATATTAGTTTGAATTATAAGTCACTTGTATCACTACGATCTATTGGTTAAGCCTGATTTTTTATGGGTTCTATTAATTTTTATAATCTATTTATTTGAATTTTTATTACGACTGGACGTCCAGCATTATATATATTTTTTTTTTATCTTGTGACATATTTACAGCTCTTCTTATTCAGGGTGATATATTACTAGTACTAGTGCTGATGTAATGTACTTATTATCTTGAACTCTGAGTCCCCCTGGATATTACTTATAACACACCTGTCTTCTGTAATCTGCTTCTTCTGAGCTCATCTTTAGAGTTTATGTGTTTTTAGATATAGCTCTGAGTTTTTTAGGGGTACCAGGTGTTCAATAGACATACATTTTACTGTATTTTATTTATAAGGTGTTCAATAGACATATATTTTATTGTATTTTATTTATAATTTGTTTTTATATGATTGCTTTCAGATTAAATTCCTATTTTTTTTTTTAAATATTTTTTGAGAATCTGTTAAATTGTGTGCCCCCCCCCCTTTATTAACGACTTGAGTATTATCTCTTTTATTATACATAATCAGTTATACCCTAGCTCTAGCACCAGTACTACCTTCCTCTTTCCGTTCTACTATTTTGCAAACACACAGCACAAAGCAAAATGACTTAGTTACAGCATTTGGCTAAATAGTGATTATCCCAGGACCATGTCAAGGTGTCTTCCTCCCTGGGTCCCTAACCTACAGCCACACAATTCATGTCTTTAAACAAACACATTGAGATACAAACAAGGGTGACAGACACTTTGTCATAGGATGTGTACCCAGTCCGGTTTGACAGTGCCTGAGTGCTTGAAAGCTGTGCAACTGTCTTCCTCCCTGGGTCCCTAACCTACAGCCACACAATTCATGTCTTTAAACAAACACATTGAGATACAAACAAGGGTGACAGACACTTTGTCATAGGATGTGTACCCAGTCCGGTTTGACAGTGCCTGAGTGCTTGAAAGCTGTGCAACTGTCTGTGAATGCTGGTGAGCACCAAGATCATCTGCTGCCATTTGTATGCAACCCAATTCCTGTGTTTTTATGCATAGTTGAGTCACTTGGCCTTGTTTCCACAGGCATGACTTTTCTGTGGCAAGTCTTCCATAAAGACCATTTCTGAGCAAACATCTCCAGGCAGTAGATGGGTATACCAGGGTCCCACTGGTTACCAACAATTCTGAGCTGATGGCACTGCTGGACATTTTCTGATTGTGAGGGGAATTAAGCATGATTTGTCTTTTATCTGCTGCACTAAGTTTCTTTGGCCAACCACTGTGTCTACGGTCCTCAACAATGTTGCCTGTTTCTTTGTGCTTCTCCAGAAGAGTTTGGACAGCACACCTGGATACCCTTTTGTGCCTTGAAATTTTTAACTGGGAGAGACAGTACTCTTGTCATGTCTTGCCATGGTGTATGATTTTTGACATTAAACAGTCTTAAGCAACCTCACTTACACCTAGATTATGAGTTTTGCGTTACGGTACGGTACGGCTTTTAACGCTGAAAAATTGGCCATTATGCTGGAATGGCCAGGAACGCATATTATGAGTCGTTTTGGTATAGCCGTAATAAAAGCATTTTAGCCTGTAACGCAACGTCCATTCCGCATTAAAAAAATGACGTTTTTGTGTGGGATTTCAATAGCTCTGGTATTACAGGTTGTGCTGTCCGCTAAAATGCTTGAATTACAGCCTATACCGACACAATCCATACCGCCATCTGAGAGCAGTAAAAATGTTTCACAAAACTCATAACTAAAGTGTTACAAAGTACACTAACACCCATAAACTACCTATTAACCCCTAAACCGCCACCCTCCCGCATCGCAAAAACTATATTAAACCTATTAACCACTAATATGCCGCCCACCCACATTGTGACTATTAAATAAAGTTATTAACCCCTAATCTGCCGCCCACCAACACCGCCAACACTATTTAAATATATCAACCCCTAAGCCGCCACTCCCCGTCATCTCTGACACTAATAAAAGTTATTAACCCCTAATTCATACTCCCCAAAATCGCAGACACCTAAATAAACCTATTAGCCCCTAAACCGCCGGCCCCCCACATCGCCAACACAATAATAAAACATCTCCAACACAATAATAAAGTATTAACCCCTAAACCTCCAGTCCCCCACACCGTAACTACTAAACTAAACTTATTAACCCCTAGACCGCCGGCCCCCTCACATCGCAAAATACTAAATTAAACTATTAACCCCTAAATCTAACACCCCCTAACTTTAAATTAAAATTAAAATATAACTATATTTAAAAAATAAAAAACTTACCAGTGAAATTAAAAAAAAAAAAATTAACCTAACATAACTATTCTAATAAAATAAAAAAATACTACCAATTAAAAACCTAAATTAAAAATTTAAAAAACCTAATACGAAAAAAATAAAAAAAATTACAAAAAATAATAAACACTAAATTACGAAAAATAAAAAACACTAAGCTTACAAAAAATTATTAAAAATAAAATAATTACACCTAATCTAATAGCCCTATAAAAATAAAAATTCCCCAAATTTAAAGACACCCCCTAGCCTACAATAAACTACCAGTAGCCAATAAAATTGCCCTAAGTTAAACAGCTCTTTTACCTGTAAAAAAAAATACAAATTCCCCAACAGTAAAACCCACCACCCAACCAACCCCCCAAAATAAAAAAAACCTAACTCAAAAAAATCCTAAACTACGCATTGCACCTAAAGGGGCATTTCTATGGGCATTGCCCTTAAAAGGGCATTCATCTTTTTTGCACTGCCCTTAACAGGGCATTCAGCTCTTTTACAAGTGCCCATCACTAATCTAAAAAAAAAAAAAAAAAAACACCCCAAAAAAATAAAAATTAACACTAACTTCTGAAATCCTATTGGCTGTTCAAAACAGCCAATAGGATGGAGTTCAAAGCATGAAGCTGTACTTGCTGAGCACACAGAGGAAATAATAGAGGCTTTGGAAGTGTTGAGAGATGGGCCAGAAACCGCTCAAACCAAGGGTGATGCAGGAAGTCTTTTAGTTTGCATCATGACCTATCCTTTTTTCTCATTTCTGTATTTTTGGAGCCCAGTACTGACTGAAGTAAATGATGCTCAGATCTATATACAGCAAGAAGGACTTGCGTTTGATCAATGTGTGCAAAAGTTGAAAGCATTAGCTTTATTTTTCCAGGAAAAACGAGACTTTGTAGTGTCAAAACCAACTGGGAAAGCTCTGCAAGATTCCTAACTCATTTTAAAGTCAGTAGTTATGAGTTTTATGCTGCAAAGCTGTAGCATAATACTCATAACTAAAGTGCTAAAAAGAAGAAGAGGATGCGCTGGATGTCTTGAAGACAGAGCCGATCCGCACTGGATGGATGAAGAGAGAAGATGCTGTCTGGATGAAGACTTCTGCCCATCTGGAGGACCACTTCAGCCGGCTTTGTTGAGGACATCTTGCCGCTTGGATGAAGACTTCTCCTGGTAAGAGAATCTTCAGGAGTTAGTGTTAGGATTTTTTAAGGGTGTATTGGGTGGGTTTTATTTTTAGGTTAGGGCTTTGGGCAGCAATAGAACTAAATGCCCTTTTAAGGGCAATGCCCATCCAAATGCCCTTTTCAGGGCAATGGGGAGCTTAGGTTTTTTTAGTTAGGCTTTTATTTGGGGGGTTGGTTGTGTGGGTGGTGGGTTTTACTGTTGGGGGTTGTTTGTATTTTTTTTTTACAGGTAAAAGAGCTGATATCTTTGGGGCAATGCCCTGCAAAAGGCCCTTTTAAGGGCTATTGGTAGTTTAGTTTAGGATAGTTTTTTTTTATTTTGGGTAGGGCTTTTTTATTTTCATAGGGCTACTAGATTAGATGTAATTAGTTTAAATATCTTGTAATTTGTTTTTTATTTTCTGTAATTTAGTGTTTTTTTGGTAATTTAGCTAATTTTATTTAATTTATTTAATTGTATTTAATGTAGGGAATTTATTTAATTGTAGTGTAGTGTTAGGTGTTATTGTAAGTTAGGTTAGCTTTTATTTTACAGGTAAATTTGTATTTATTTTAGCTAGGTAGTTAGTAAATAGTTAATAACTATTTAGTAACTATTATACCTAGTTAAAATAAATACAAACTTGCCTGTAAAAATAAACCTTAAACTAGCTACAATGTAACTATTTAGTTTTAAATAGGTATTATTTAGTTAATGATAGGAATTTTTCTTTAGATTTATTTAAATTATATTTAAGTTAGGGGGTTTTAGGGTTAGACTTAGATTTAGGGGTTAATAAATATAATATAGTGGCGGCGACGTGGGGGGCAGCAGATTAGGGATTAATAAATGTAGGTAGGTGGCGGCGATGTTAGGGGCGGCAGATTTGGGGTTAATAAAATTTAAATAGTGTTTGTGATGCGGGAGTATGGCGGTTTAGGGGTTAATATGTTTATTATAGTGGTGGCGACGTTGGGGGTGGCAGATGAGGGGTTAATAAATATAATGTAGGTTTTGGCGATGTCGGGGGCGGAAGATTAGGGGTTAGACTTTTTCTCAGCCGGCTCTCCCCATTGATGTCTATGGGGAAATCGTGCACGTAAAAACCAGCTCAACCGCTCACTATTGGAGTGCAGTGTTTAGCACAATTTTGCTCTACACTCACTTCTTGCCTGTTAACACCGGGGTGATAAAAACCAGCGCTGCAGGAAAGTGAGCGGTGAGAATAAACTGCAAGTTAGCAATGCACCCCTGCAAGTTAGCAATGCACCCCTGTTAATGAGCAACTCGTAATCTAGGCGACAGTAAGCAACGCGTTTCTCAGATCTCTGTCTGTTTCATCAGGCTTCTGTTAACTAAATGAGAGTTCTGGCTTATATACAACAAATGACCAATACCTAATCTTCAGAAAGACACACACCCTCTCAGGTGTGTGTGAACATATTGATCCAATTAGTAACTCATTGTAAACAGCAGGCATACATATGTCAAAAAAGTATTTCATACACAAAATCCTTATTAAAACATATAATAATAATGTACAATTATACTTTTAAATACCCTGATATAGATATCATGTGGCCACAATGTTATTTAAAATCATATTATAAAGATCCCCTTGGTTTCGAAGAATTAAAACTCCAAACCAAATCTAATCTTATTAGGATGGTAATCATTCATCCTGTTTATGTGAAAATGTATGCTAATGTCCTGATAGTGTAAAAGTTATATATTACCCAGGTGATTAGGTGATTCCTAAATATACGTCCACCCATTGTTAAGCCCTAGTACGGCTCCTAATAACTTTCAAACCCTAAGCATTTACATTGAAAATAATTTACTAACCTAGTAGATTGTTTATAATGTATGTCCCAACTATACCTATTGAGGTGTATATTCTAATCCGTAGCGTCCTAGGGATATATGAATCAATTCCAAAACTGCATATGTTGCTTTTAAAATAAAAAGAAATAAAGTGAATGTTTTGTGTTTTGATATTATAACCAACAGTGTTTTCACAATGTCTATATATTTTTTAAAAGTTAGGTGTGAATGTGAAGCCACTGTTTATACTAGTGGCTATCTGTGATGGATGACTGTTATTTTACATATAGAAATATACTAATGTGATTAGAATATAAACTGTAAGATAAGAATATCAACTTAGTGTCCAATATTACTCTATGTGTAATAAGTGTGATAATTAATAATAGGGGGACAAAGTGTATAAGGCTATAAACAAACTAATCAATCCTGTAAATATGTGCAGAGGGAAACCTACTGGATTTATAAATGTAATACTCTATTTCCAGCGGGGCTAAACAAGAACATAGATATGGCTGCTTTCTAAGACCATGGGGCCTAGTTATCAAGCCGTCTACTTTTCTGGCTTCGCCGGCCCAATACGCCCGCCTAAGCTCGCCTCACATCGCCGCCGCGGACCTGAAAAAATACGCCTAAGTTATCAAATAAAGCTGTCAAAAAGCCGCGGGGCGATGAGCAGCGGACTGTGACAGTTATCACTCATCCGATCTCGCTGCTCTTTGGCTTTTTCCCAGCTTTATTGCTAGCCTGTCACTAAGCACTCACACTAAACTACACTGTTCTATCCCTATACCGGCACCCCAGGAGCCTCCCGCAACTAAATAAAGTTACTAACCCCTAAACCGCCGCTCCTAGACCCCGCCGCAAGTCTTATAAATGTATTAACTCCTAAACCGCCGCTCCTAGACCCTGCCGCAACTCTTATAAATGTATTAACCCCTAAACCGCCGCTCCTAGACCCTGCCGCAACTCTTATAAATGTATTAACCCCTAAACTGCCGCTCCCGGACACCGCTGCCACCTACAGTATACCTAGTAACCCCTATCCTGCCCCCCCTACACCGTCGCCCTCTATTATAAAGTTATTAACCCCTATCCTGCTGATCCCGCACCTCTCCGCAACTAAATAAATAGTTTAACCCCTAAACCGCCGCTCCCTGAACCCGCCGCAACCTATATTAAACCTATTAACCCCTATCCTGCCCCCCCTACACCGTCGCCACCTATAATAAATTTATTAACCCCTAATCTGCCCCCCACTACACCGCCGCCACTGTAATAAAATTATTAACCCCTAAACCTAAGTCTAACCCTAACGCCCCCCTAACTTAAATATTAATTAAATAAATCAAAATAAATTAACTCTTATTAACTAAATGAATCCTATTTAAAACTAAATACTTACCTTTAAAATAAACCCTAATATAGCTACAATATAAATAATAATTATATTCTAGCTATTTTAGGATTTATTTTTATTTTACAGGTACCTTTCAATTTATTTTAACCAGGTACAATAGCTATTAAATAGTTATTAACTATTTAATAGCTTACCTAGCTAAAATAAAGATAAATTTACCTGTAAAATAAATCCTAACACTACACTATACTTTAATAAATTATTCCTATTTAAAAATAAATACTTACCTGTAAAATAAACCCTAAGATAGCTACAATATAATTAATAATTATATTATAGCTATCTTAGGATTTATATTTATTTTACAGGTAACTTTGTATTTATTTTAGCTAGTTAGAATAGTTATTAAATAGTTATTAACTATTTAATAACTACCTAGCTAAAAGAAATACAAAATTACCTGTAAAATAAATCCTAACTTAAGTTACAATTAAACCTAATACTACACTATCATTAAATTAATTAAATAAACTACCTACAAATAACTACAATTAAATACAATTACATAAACTAACTAAAGTACAAAAAATAAAAAAAGCTAAGTTACAAAAAATAAAAAAATAAGTTACAAACATGTTAAAAATATTACAACAATTTTAAGCTACTTACACCTAATCTAAGCCCCCTAATAAAATAACAAACCCCCCCAAAATAAAAAAAATGCCCTACCCTATTCTAAATTAAATAAAGTTCAAAGCTCTTTTACCTTACCAGCCCTTAAAAGGGCCATTTGTGGGGGCATGCCCCAAAGAAAACAGCTCTTTTGCCTGTAAAAATAAATACAACCCCCCCAACATTAAAACCCACCACCCACATACCCCTAATCTAACCCAAACCCCCCTTACAAAAACCTAACACTAATCCCCTGAAGATCATCCTACCTTGTCTTCACTCAGCCGAGCAGCGATGGAACCGAAGTGGACATCCGGAGCGGAAGAAGTTAATCCTCCAAGCGGCGCTGAAGAAAAGTCTTCGATCCGGCCGATGTCATCTTCAAAGAGGCGCTGAAGAGGTCTTCTATCCGGGCGATGTCATCTTCCAAGCTGGGTCTTGAATCTTCCTTCCGCCGACGCGGAACCTCCTTCTTCACCGACGGACTACAACTAATGACGGCTCCTTTAAGGGACGTCATCCAAGATGGCGTCCCCTCAATTCCGATTGGCTGATAGGATTCTATCAGCCAATCGGAATTAAGGTAGGAAAAATCTGATTGGCTGATGGAATCAGCCAATCAGATTGAGCTTGCATTCTATTGGCTGTTCCGATCAGCCAATAGAATGCGAGCTCAATATGACTGGCTGATTGGATCAGCCAATCGGATTGAACTTGAATCTGATTGGCTGATTCCATCAGCCAATCAGAATTTTCCTACCTTAATTCCGATTGGCTGATAGAATCCTATAAGCCAATCGGAATTGAGGGGACGCCATCTTGGATGACGTCCCTTAAAGGAGCGGTCATTCGTCGTAGTCCGTCGGTGAAGAAGGAGGTTCCGCGTCGGCGGAAGTAAGATTCAAGACCCGGCTTGGAAGATGACTTCGCCCGGATAGAAGACCTCTTCAGCGCCTCTTTGAAGATGACATCGGCCGGATCGAAGACTTTTCTTCAGCGCCTCCTGGATGATAACTTCATCGGATGGAAGATTTCTTCAGCGCCGCTTGGAGGATTAACTTCTTCCGCTCCGGATGTCCACTTCGGTTCCATTGCTGCTCGGCTGAGTGAAGACAAGGTAGGATGATGTTCAGGGGATTAGTGTTAGGTTTTTGTAAGGGGGGTTTGGGTTAGATTAGGGGTATGTGGGTGGTGGGTTTTAATGTTGGGGGGGGGTTGTATTTTTCTTTTACGGGCAAAAGAGCTGTTTTCTTTGGGGCATGCCCCCACAAATGGCCCTTTCAAGGGCTGGTAAGGTAAAAGAGCTTTGAACTTTATTTAATTTAGAATAGGGTAGGGCATTTTTTTATTTTGGGGGGGTTTGTTATTTTATTAGGGGGCTTAGATTAGGTGTAAGTAGCTTAAAATTGTTGTAATATTTTTAACATGTTTGTAACTTATTTTATTTTTTTTTGTAACTTAGCTTTTTTTATTTTTTGTACTTTAGTTAGTTTATGTGATTGTATTTAATTGTAGTTATTTGTAGGTAGTTTATTTAATTAATTTAATGATAGTGTAGTGTTAGGTTTAATTGTAACTTAAGTTAGGATTTATTTTACAGGTAATTTTGTATTTCTTTTAGCTAGGTAGTTATTAAATAGTTAATAACTATTTAATAACTATTCTAACTAGCTAAAATAAATACAAAGTTACCTGTAAAATAAATATAAATCCTAAGATAGCTATAATATAATTATTAATTATATTGTAGCTATCTTAGGGTTTATTTTACAGGTAAGTATTTATTTTTAAATAGGAATAATTTATTAAAGTATAGTGTAGTGTTAGGTGTAATTGTAACTTAGGTTACAATTTATTTTACAGGTACATTTCTCTTTATTTTAGCTAGGTAAGCTATTAAATAGTTAATAACTATTTAATAGCTATTGTACCTGGTTAAAATAAATTGAAAGGTACCTGTAAAATAAAAATAAATCCTAAGATAGCTAGAATATAATTATTATTTATATTGTAGCTATATTAGGGTTTATTTTAAAGGTAAGTATTTAGTTTTAAATAGGATTCATTTAGTTAATAAGAGTTAATTTATTTAGATTTATTTAATTAATATTTAAGTTAGGGGGGCGTTAGGGTTAGTGTTAGACTTAGGTTTAGGGGTTAATAATTTTATTACAGTGGCGGCGGTGTAGTGGGGGGCAGGATAGGGGTTAATAAATTTATTATAGGTGGCGACGGTGTAGGGGGGGCAGGATAGGGGTTAATACATTTAATATAGGTTGCAGCGGGTTCAGGGAGTGGCAGTTTAGGGGTTAATACATTTATTATAGTTGCGGTGGGCTCCTTGAGTGGCGGTTTAGGGGTTAATATGTATAGAGTAGCTTGCGAAGCGGCGGTTTAGGGGGTAATAACTTTATTTAGTTGCGGCGGTGTAGGGGGGACAGATTAGTGGTGTTTAGACTCGGGGTACATGTTAGGGTGTTAGGTGTAGACAGCTCCCATAGAAATCAATGGGATGTCGGGCAGCAGCGAACTTGTACTTTCGCTATGGTCAGACTCCCATTGATTCCTATGGGATCCGCCGCCTCGAGGGGTGGCGGATTGAAAACCAGGTACGCTGGGCCGTAAAAGTGCCGAACGTACCTGCTAGTTTTTTGATAACTATCAAAAGTAGTGAGAATGTGCCGCACTTGTGTGCGGAACATCTGGAGTGACGTAAGAATCAATCTGTGTTGGACTGAGTCCGGCGGATCGAAGCTTACGTCACAAAATTCTACTTTTGCCAGTCTCGAGCCTTTGATAACTAAGGCGAATCAGCCTTGCCACAAATACGCTGCGGAATTCCAGCGTATTTGAGGTTGACGGCTTGATAACTAGGCCCCCATGGGTTTTTCTTTGTCTCTCTTTTAATGTACACCCTTTTTTATACATATCATGTAACCTATCAGTTTACATACAACACTATCGGCTAGATTTAGAGTTCTGCAGCCAAAAGGGTGCGTTAGCTATGCTGGCTTTTTTTCTCCCGCACCTTTTAAATACCGCTGGTATTTAGAGTTCACAGAAGGGCTGCGTTAGGCTCCAAAAAGGGAGCGTATAGCATATTTACCACCACTGCAACTCTCAATACCAGTATTGCTTACGGACGCGGCCAGCTTCAAAAACGTGCATGATTCCCCCATAGGAAACAATGGGGCAGTTTGAGCTGAAAAAAAAAAAAAGCAGCGTTCAGCTCCTAACGCAGCTACATTGTTTCCTATGGGGAAACACTTCCTAAGTCTGCACCTAACACTCTAACATGTACCCCGAGTCTAAACACCCCTAACCTTACACTTATTAACCAATAATCTGCCGCCCCCGCTATCGCTGACCCCTGCATATTATTATTCACCCCTAATCTGCCGCTCCGTACACCGCCGCAACCTAAATTATACCAGTGTACCCCTAATCTGCTGCCCCTAACATCGCCGACCACTATGTTATATTTATTAACCCCTAATCTTCCGCCCCAGCTATCGCTGACACCTGCATATTATTATTAACCCTTAATCTGCCGCTCCGTACACCGCCGCAACCAACATTATCCCTATGTACCCCTAATCTGCTGCCCCTAACATTGCCGACCCCTATATTATATTTATTAACCCCTAATCTGCCGCCCCCAACGTCAACTCCAACTACCTACAATTATTAACCCCTAATCTGCCGACCGGATCTCACCGCTACTATAATAAATGTATTAACCCCTAAAGCTAAGTCTAACCCTAACCCTAACACCCCCCTAAGTTAAATATAATTTAAATCTAACTAAATAAATTAACTCTTATTAAATAACTTATTCCTATTTAAAGCTAAATACTTACCTGTAAAATAAACCCTAATATAGCTACAATATAAATTATAATTATATTGTAGCTATTTTAGGATTAATATTTATTTTACAGGCAACTTTGTAATTATATTAACCAGGTACAATAGCTATTAAATAGTTAATAACTATTTAATAGTTACCTAGTTAAAATAATTACAAAATTACCTGTAAAATAAATCCTAACCTAAGTTACAATTAAACCTAACACTACACTATCAATAAATTAATTAAATACAATACCTACAATTATCTACAATTAAACCTAACACTACACTATCAATAAATTAATGAAATACAATATCTACAAATAAATACAATGAAATAAACTAACTAAAGTACAAAAAATAAAAAAGAACTAAGTTACAAAAATAAAAAATATTTACAAACATTAGAAAAATATTACAACAATTTTAAACTAATTACACCTACTCTAAGCCCCCTAATAAAATAACAAAGCCCCCCAAAATAAAAAAATGCCCTACCCTATTCTAAATTAAAAAAGTTCAAAGCACTTTTACCTTACATGCCCTGAAAAGGGCCCTTTGCGGGGCATGCCCCAAAGAATTCAGCTCTTTTGCCTGTAAAAAAAACACATACAATACCCCCCCCCAACATTACAACCCACCACCCACATACCCCTAATCTAACCTAAACCCCCCTTAAAATAAACCTAACACTAAGCCCCTGAAGATCTTCCTACCTTATCTTCACCTCGCTGGGTATCACACCGATCTGTCCTGGCTCCGATGTCTTGATCCAAGCCCAAGCGGGGGGCTGAAGATGTCTGTTTTTTTTACAGGCAAAAGAGCTGAATTCTTTGGGGCATGCCCCGCAAAGGGCCTTTTTCAGGGCTGGTAAGGTAAAAGAGCTTTGAACTTTTTTAATTTAGAATAGGGTAGGGCATTTTTTTATTTTGGGGGCTTTGTTACTTTATTAGGGGGCTTAGAGTAGGTGTAATTAGTTTAAAATTGTTGTAATATTTTTCTAATGTTTGTAAATATTTTTTAATTTTTTGTAACTTAGTTCTTTTTTATTTTTTGTACTTTAGTTAGTTTATTTCATTGTATTTATTTGTAGATATTGTATTTAATTAATTTATTGATAGTTTAGTGTTAGGTTTAATTGTAGATAATTGTAGGTATTGTATTTAATTAATTTATTGATAGTGTAGTGTTAGGTTTAATTGTAACTTAGGTTAGGATTTATTTTACAGGTAATTTTGTAATTATTTTAACTAGGTAACTATTAAATAGTTATTAACTATTTAATAGCTATTGTACCTGGTTAATATAATTACAAAGTTGCCTGTAAAATAAATATTAATCCTAAAATAGCTACAATATAATTATAATTTATATTGTAGCTATATTAGGGTTTATTTTACAGGTAAGAATTTAGTTTTAAATAGGAATAATTTATTTAATAAAAGTTAATTTATTTCATTAGATTTAAATTATATTTAACTTAGGTGGGTGTTAGGGTTAGAGTTAGACTTAGCTTTAGGGGTTAATACATTTATTATAGTAGCGGTGTGGTCCGGTCGGCAGATTAGGGGTTAATTATTGTAGGTAGGTGGAGGCGACGTTGGGGGCGGAAGATTAGGGGTTAATAAATATAATATAGGGGTCCGCTGTGTTAAGGGCAGCAGATTAGGGGTACATAGGGATAATGTAGGTTGCGGCGGTGTACGGAGCGGCAGATTAGGGGTTAAAAAAAAATATGCAGGTGTCAGCGATAGCTGGGGCGGCAGATTAGGGGTTAATAAATATAATATAGGGGTCGGCGATGTTAGGGGCAGCAGATTAGGGATACATAGGGATAACGTAGCTGGCGGCGGTGTACGGAGCGGCAGATTAGGGGTTAAAAAATTTTAATAGAGTGGCGGAGATGTGGGGGACCTCGGTTTAGGGGTACATAGGTAGTTTATGGGTGTTAGTGTACTTTAGAGCACAGTAGTTAAGAGATTTATAAACCGGCGTTAGCCCAGAAATTAACTACTGACTTTTTTCTGCGGCTGGAGTTTTGTCGTTAGATTTCTAACGCTCACTTCAGCCAGGACTCTAAATACCAGCATTAGAAAGATCCCATTGAAAAGATAGGATACGCAAATGGCGTAGGGGGATCTACGGTATGGAAAAGTCACGGCTGCAAAGTGAGCGTTAGACCCTTTCCTGACTGACTCCAAATACCAGCGGGCGGTAAAAAACCAGCGTTAGAAGCCTCTAACGCTGGTTTTGACGGCTACCGCCCAACTCTAAATCTAGGCCTATCTGTCCAGATTCCAGTACTGCTGCACATATTTACAGGATTGATTAGTTTGTTTCTTACACTTTTCTAAAGTTTTTTTATTAAATTAATTATTTTGTATTCTCTTTTTATTTTCCAGTACTATTGTCCATTATCAATTTGATCATTCACAATAGTACATAATTCAGTCATCTTCATTACAATAGATAGTAATACCTTTATATTACACAATACATAGATCCCCTTTATTCCCCAAATCACTTAATAAACATTACACATTTGTATTTGAATGGGTAATATATAACTTTTACACTATCAGGACATTAGCATACATTTACACATAAACAGGATGAATGGTTACCATCCTAATAAGATTAGATTTGGTTTGGAGTTTTAATGCTTAGAAACCAGGGGGATCTTTATAATATGATTTTAACCCTTTGAGTGCTTATGACGGCTCTGAGCCGTCGCTGAGTTTCCCACTCTGGTGCTAATGACGGCTCAGAGCCGTCACTAGCACTCTGCCACCTTGAGAGAAATATGGGGGCTCCCACTCACTCCTACCCCGGCGATCGTGCCTGTAGAGTGACAGGCATTGCCGGGCTTCCCCGTTTTGCATGGTGACGCCACATGATATCTATATCAGGGTATTTGAGACTATGAGGCCCATTTATCAAGATCCGAACGGAGCTTGAGTGCCCGTGTTTCTGGCGAGTCTTCAGATTCGCCAGAAACACCAGTTATGAAGCAGCGGTCTAAAGACCACTGCTCCATAACCCTGTCCGCCTGCTCTGATGAGGCGGACAGGGATCGCCACAATACAACCCGATCGAGTACGATCGGGTTGATTGACACCTCCCTGCTGGTGGCCCATTGGCCGCGAGTCTGCAGGGGGCGGCGTTGCACCATCAGCTCTTGTGAGCTGCTGGTACAATGCTGAATACAGAGAGCATATTGCTCTCCGCATTAAGCGAGGTCATGCGGACCTGATCCACAGTGTTGGATCAGGTCCGACAGACATTTGGTAAATTGGCCTCAATGATTGTACATTATTATTATATGTTTTAATAAAGATTTTGTGTATGAAATACTTTTTTGACATATGTATGCCTGCTGTTTACAATGAGTCAATTACTAATTAGATCAATATGTTCACACATACCTGAGAGGGTGTGTGTCTTTCTGAAGATTTGGGATTGGTCATTTGTTGTATATAAGCCAGAACTCAATTTAGTTAACAGAAGTCTGATGAAACAGACAGAGATCTGAGAAACGCATTGCTTACTGTGTTTTTAAATATCAGAGTCATATTTTTGACATTTGCTTTTATGTTTTATATTAAATTGTGATACTACAATTTTATTTGAGAGTCTGAGCTTTTTTCACCCATTGAGGACACCTGGGATACCGGTACTCACGTTGGGCCAGTGAGCTGGGACACTGCAAGTTCCCAGCCTGCTTCATTTAGCACAATTGGGTGCTGCTCCATTTGTGAGTATTAATTTGTTGTTTCTCACACCATTCTGCTTTCTAATATATCACACTAGGAGATGCCCTTGTCTTCTGATTGCTTTTCACAGAAAGAATTAGCTGTAAAAAGCTGACTAGAAAATATCACCTGAACATCTCTATGTAAAAAAGAAAGATATTTGACCTCAAAATGCCCTAAGTATTCACACCCCATTGCAAAGGACTTTAAGCAGCAAATCAGTATGTCTGTCCCGGGACAGCCAATCGAGTAAGCTTCGTGCACACTCATGTTATTTCCCTATTCAGTTTATGGAAGTTTACTATGAAATCTCATGAGAGTTAAGTGAAATCTCATGAGATCACAGTAAAAGAGTTCATGACCTCAGCACTGCTTATGCTGATTGGCTGCTGTTCATTTCTTTATTTCTTTTTTTCCTTTTTTTTACCAGCATCTAAGCAGCAGCTGAAGTATAACTGTTTACACAGAACTTACTCTGCTGAGCTGAGGAAATTGTGAGGTAAAATATCTTCTTTTTTTACATAGAAATGCTCAGGTGATATTTTCCTGTAAGCTTTTTACAGTTATACTGCATCCGTTTCAAGTGATTTAGCATATGAGTATTATGTCCCTTTAACCCCTAAACCCCCACAAACCCCAGAGTAATGAAACCCATACACTGTTAACATCTAAACATCTACAACCGATTGCAATAAACCCCTATTATATTAACCCCCAACAGATTGGTAGAGCTTTTTTAATTTAGGGGTCTTTAGTTAGGGGTCTTGTGGGTTTATTGTGATGGGATTGTAGCAGTTTAGGGGTTAATAGTGTAGGGGGTTATAGTGATGGGGTTTGTGACAGTTTTGGGGTTAATAGTATAAGGGGTTATTGTAATGGGGTTTGTGGAGGTTTATGGAGTAAATAGTGTGGAACTTTTTTTCTGATGTGGTTTGTGCTGGTTTAGTGGTTAAATAGTGTGCTGTGTTTTTTGCAATGGGAGTTGTAGTGGTTTACCAGTGTTTGCGATGGGGGTACGGCAGCTTATTTTATCCCTTACACTTTACTTCAGGTCTCAAGACGTGCTAATTCTTCTAGCTCTATGTGGGCTTTCTCTCAAACTCAATCCATAACTTTTAACTTGTAATATCAGCAATATTTAGACCTGGTGCAATATCCATTGAAAGTATGCTAGAGCAATGTCAGCTACGGTAAACCTTTTCTGGTATATTTAATTGGCTATGGATTTGTAATTTAAATATGTGCAGTCATTTTGGCCAGATCCAGTGTTATTTATATCACACTCTGCACTTTCATTCACACTCCACTTGCATTCTGGGCTTAAGACATTAGTTACTAGAATGTTTTACATTGTAAAGATTTTGCTCTTGAATTCTCTTACAAGGGCCCTTTAAAACATCAGAATCACTAGATCATCAAACAGGCAGTCTCTGATGCTAAGCTATGGAATTCTTCTG